>NC_134483.1:4484874-4593036 GCF_040206685.1 Ascaphus truei
GTATTACCGTCGCTTCGTGGAAGGGTACTCTAGTAGAGCTAAACCCCTGAACAATCTATTGAAGATATACCCCTCAGAGACCGGCAGGAAGGATGTATCGGCACGCCAACCGTTTGGTGATAAATGGATGTCTGAGTGTGAGCAAGCCTTCCTGAAATTGAAGAAGTGTCTGACCGAAGCGCCGGTGCTTGCGTATGCTGATCCCGAACAGCCATACGTTCTGCATGTGGATGCCAGTCTCAATGGACTGAGTGCCGTCCTGCACCAGAAACACCCTGAGGGTCTTTGGCCTGTAGCCTACATCAGCCGCAGCTTGACGCCCAGTGACCAGAGATACCCCGTCCACAAGTTGGAGTTCCTGGCTCTCAAGTGGGCTATTACCGAGAAGCTCCACGATTACCTGTACGGTGTTACCTTCGAGGTGAGGACGGATAACAACCCCCTCACCTATGTCAATACCTCGGCCAAATTGGACGCCGCCGGACACCGCTGGCTGGCCGCCCTAAGCAACTACAGGTTCTCCATGAAATATAAGCCGGGACCTTTGAATATAGGGGCTGACGCTCTATCCTGACGACCCGGGTTAAGTGCTATTCTAGATGATGAGGAATGGGAGGAACTCCCAGGACCCGGAGTGCGAGCTATGTGTAGCATGGCCGCCATCGTCAACGACCAAGTAGCCTTTTCAGAATTACGAGTGGCTGATTCATTGGGATGCCGGTCGCAGGCTGTCCCAGCCGCCTACTGCGACCCAAAAGGGATGAACATCACGCATGACAAGGTGTTACGGTGGAAGGATCTGGTAGACTACCAAATACGAGACCCTGTACTTAGTATCATCAGGCGAGCTGTTGAAATGAAGAACCCAGCCCTTCTGAAACACGTGGCGAATGGCCTGGTGGCCCTGCTCATGCGGGAATGGGACAAATTCTAAATAGACAATTGCTTACTCTATCAGGTGGTGCAATACCACAACCACCCGGATAGGCGACAACTAGTCCTCCCCAAGAACTTACAATACCTGGTGTTGAAGTCCTTACATGATGATCATGGACATCTTGGTATAGACAAGACTTTTGGGTTGGTCCGAGATCGCTTTTTTCTGACCAAAGATGCGAGAGGCCGTTGAACGTCACTGTCACCACTGTACTAGGTGTATACAGCGCAAGACCCTGCCTACACGAGCAGCCCTAATGGGCCATCTAAAAAGTTCTGGCCCCATGGACCTTGTGTGTATGGACTTTCTGTGCATTGAGCCCGATAGCCGGGGAATATGCAACGTGCTGGTCGTCACGGACCATTATACCAGGTATGCCCAAGCCTTCCCCACGAAAGATCAGAAAGCCATCGCAGTGGCAAAAATATTATGGGAGAAGTACTTCATGCACAATGGTCTTCCCAACCGCCTCCATCCGACCAAGGGCGGGACTTCGAGAGCATGCTGATTCGAGAACTGCTCAAAATGCTGAGCATTGCCAAATCACGAACGACTCCATATCACCCCGAAGGAGATGCCCTGCCAGAACGATTTAATCGAACCTTACTGGACATGCTCGGAACTCTGCAGAGCGCTCAGAAAACTGAATGGAGTCGACATGTGGAGGCCTTGGTGCATGCGTACAACTGTACCAGACACGAGTCAACTGGATTCTCCCCATACTTCCTCATGTTTGGGCGAGAGGCGAGACTGCCAGTGGATGTGCGCCTTCGCGTCTCGACAGATGGGATACACAACGCTACCCATTTCAAATACGTGCAAAGGCTCAAAGACAGCTTGCAGCAGGCCTATCAACAGGCTGAGAAGTCTACAGCTAAGCTGAACGCTGACAATAAAAGGCGATACGATCATAAGGTCAAATATCGGAAACTTCGTCCTGGGGATGCTGTGTTGCTTCGCAATCTCGGAGTCCCGGGAAAACACAAATTGGCCGACTGATGGAGAGACGGAGTGTATGAAATAGAATCCCAGATGCCTGGCCTCCCGGTCTATCGCATCAAAGACACGGACGGCCAGGTAAAGGTATGGCACCGCAATCATCTTCTCCCCATTCCACAACTGGAAGATGAAGATACAGAGATACTGGCCACACCGCTCAACGGTGAGCCCGACTTATCAGAGCTGGGTCAAGAGACTGGCAGTAACGAGACCCACTCTGAAACTCCTGAAGATCCTATGGAAGGACCCTCTCAAAGGGACTGCTCCACAGAAGGGGCATCTCCCGGAGGAGCTACGGGTAAAGGGCCCCGTAGGCCAACGCCTACTAAGGTGGCACCAACAGGCCAGCCTTTGGATCCACAGAGCCCGAGCTTTGTGCCTAACAGAGACTGTCCAGAGACATTTCTCCCCTCAAGGGAAGAGGCTGAGCCTCAGGACTGTGTTTATTACTCCCCCGAGGGAGTTGCAGAAGAACAGCTCCGACGGAGCCAAAGAGTCAGGTACCCTCCAACTCGGGTAACCTATGATCAAATGGGGGCACCCCATTATGAGGCTCAGCAGTGCTCTCGGAGCAAGATCCAATCTGTGATTGTGATGCTCACAGAATTGTGCAATATCGTGTAGAGTCATGCATGTGCTAAGTTATGTTTTCAAATGCATTTTCATTATGTAACTTCTGTATATAGTTACATTGAGTTGTGTCCCAAGCGAGGGCGTTGGGGATTTTACCAGGGGGAGGAAGTAGCCAAGTCCCCCGAGGCTGTTGCTGGCCCCCCCCTCGAGACACTCACCGCGGCGGTAGAGAAGATAGGACCGCTTGTGGGAAGGTGCAGGACGTGTGTGCGTAGAGCGCGACTCTTGTAGAGGAGGCCGGTTGCCGGGGACGCGATCGGGCCGTCGTTAAGGCCGTGATCGCATTGCTACGGTCCCGGCGGCTCGCGATGCAGGGCGCCGCCATTGTTAGGGGCGTTGCGCATGCGCAGGGGCTAGGAGCGCCGGGAGGACTTCAGGGAGCTCGCGCACGCACAGTGGAGAGCCAGTAAAGTCCGCGAAGCCCTAGCCAATGAGAGGAGGGCTCTGTAAGGGGACTTCAAGTCCCATGAGCCTTTGAAGTGGCCCCATGATGCCAGGGAGCCAATAAGGCTGTAGGAGTTGTCTGCTTGCAACAAAGTTATACATTTCGCGGGCTGGAGCACGATGTCAGTTGGTGAGAGGAGCAGCTAGGGGAAGGAGGTAGGGTGCAGGAGTCAGTGACTCCCTGCACTAGGCCAGCATACCCCTAGGCCCCAGATAGCTCTGAGCCACCCTAGTGGAGTGTTGTAGGGACAGGCCCTAGGTTAGGGACCCTGCCCCGCTAGCTATTAGATAGTAGGGAACGAAGAACTTTGCCTGTTCTGCTCAGGGTGGGATCGCCCCTGTTGGATCATCCTGTGGTGGATCCGGGTATCGTGCAGGAGTTCGCCTGGATACTTTGTGAAGTTCGCTGCAGGTCCGAGCACTGGAGTGCTCGGCAGGTAACCCATAACCTCACGTGCACCAACAAGGCCTATCACCTGACATAGTGGCTGCGCAGTCACACACACTTGTATATGACTTGGGAGTGCGAGACATTGGGTTGGGTTTACTGGACACGGGGTGGGATCACTCTGTGAAAGTGTTAGCGTTCGCCGTGACGCATAAAGTGTTAGCGTCCGCCGTGACGCATAAAGTGTTAGCGTCCGCCGTGACGCATAAAGTGTTAGCGTCCGCCGTGACGCATAAAGTGTTAGCGTCCGCCGTGACGCATAGTGTTAGCGTCCGCCGTGACGCATAAAGTGTGGGCGCCCGCCGTGGTGCGAGTTAGCGTTCGCGTCCTGCGAGACGCCGTAGTCGGGTTGCCCTTAGTGAGGGATACCTGTTGCTATATGTTGATGTTACATGTTTTCTATGCCCGTTAGTAAAGGTATCAGTTATTATCCAATCAGTTGTACGTGGTTATTGTGTATTGTCCTGCGAGGAACCACTCCCCCTCTGGTGGGAGCCATCGCAGGTGGAGGCGCTGTATCGAGTATGTGGTTACTCATAGTATCCTATAATTGCCCCAGGTTTCCCGTAGCGGAAGCTTAGCCCTCCTATGAGCCAACAGGTAACGCACCACATACCTATGGTAACGCTGTATGTTTCTCCGCTCCCACAGTATAATCTGCGATTGGGGGTGGGAAAACCCGTTACACTTATATACTTTTAGAAAGTCACCTGGTTGGCACAACAAACTTAATTAGCACATGTGAGGGACGTTAAATCAAATGGTTTTTCTAAGGTGGGTGTTGTCTTGCACAAGTGTGAACGATTAATTAAATTAAGACAGTAGGGGGATGATTTACAGACAGACAATTTGAAATATGGTTTTACCTAAATAGAACTAAATACACAGCAGGGGAGGATATCAGGATAGACAGACAATTTGAAATATGGTTTTACCTGAGGAAAGAGAAGAGATGAGATGAGTGATTCACGTGGAATCTCTGGGATTATCATTAATACCCATTTATTAATAATTATTTATATGTATTCAAACATTTGGATATTATGGGCATTTGATGAATCATTGTATTTGCCAGTAATTTTTACTGTGGATTCATTTTTTCATCGCTCCCTTGAGGATGAATACACTTTGACATTTAGCAGAATGTTATTATGTTTTTAATGTAAAGATGGACTGTTAGAAACTATTTAGGGCATTATTTGTGTGTTGTTTGATAGTCATTACAACTCCGTTGTCACTTAGGTGTTAATATAGTGACAGGGGTTTGTTTTTATTGTTTTACTTTGTATAATAAAATTGTATATTTGTGGATATGGAGCAAAGGTGATCGGATCCCTATTCAATGGGCACCCTGTTTGTTCATTAAACCAACAGGGGTTATTGCGTTTTTGTTGATTCACCTTTTTTTAGGTGTGTTATTTTACATTGTAGTAATATTCACGCTCATTCATGGCATTATACAGGGGGACCGAGGGGTGGGCGTGTTCCATTGCAGCCTTGCTTGCCATTGGTTGCGTGGTGGCGCGCTCGAGCTAATCGGCGGCCTAGTAGCATGTCACGTGGGGCGGAATTGTTTGCCGGGTTACAGGCTTGTAACTCAGTGGATTCGTTTGGGCTCTGGAGTGAGCATGCGCGAGTTAGCACGCGGGGGGGACGTTCCTACCCGCAGGCTTCTGTGCCTGACGTGGTGGCGCCTCGCGTGACGTCACGCGCAAGCGCCGAGGGGCAATTCGTTGCACACGTATGTTTTTAATTATTATGATTATGTGTAGGGTATTTAAGACATCCATTTGCTCCATATGCCAGACTCCTTGATAAAGGACCTACAGGTCCAAAACGCGTAGGAGGTGTGTGTTTATTGTTCCCATTGGGGTGATGCTGTCATCGGTCATGCACTGAAATAAATGGAATTCATTTTTTAACCCACACCTGGCTCCCTGGCTGTGCGCTATTTGCTCTGTGTTTTTGCTGATATTGGACTTCCCTTCATGGCTGGCACGCCACTACTGTTCCCTGGAGACTGTGCGAGTGGGTGTCATGGTAGCTTATGACAAGATATAACGAACACCAAATATCTGGGTTGAACTGAACGAGGCTTAGATATAATAAAATATAATTTATTCCTTAAATAAGGTGAACACATCAATATAGTACAATTAACAGACAAGAAGGTAACACTTACTTAGGGTTGGGGAATGGAGAAGTATCCTCTAGCAATTCTCCATCAATCCAGTGACATTCCAGGTGGAATCAGAAGTACACAACTCCAGCACAACTAAAAACTGTAGGGTTGACACAGTTTATATACCTGTGCAACCCTATTCTTAACATTGAACACAGCCTATTGGGGAAAATTATCTAACGTGGAGACACAGACTAACAGACTAACCCATGCAATCAGGTAACAGAGTTTGTTGATTTATTAATACTTAATCCCTAGACATTGGGTAACAATCAAGGCAGTTAACTTTTGATTGCCGTGCTTAGGCTAATCAGCCGTCTGCCCTTCATGACCTAGTAGCCTAGCAAATGGCGTCTGCATTTTCAGAACAGATCCAAAATATAATACATATACACTTTAATATCTACACATATTAATTAATTCCATTCTGGTGGGCTCAGTGGGTCGACCTTTGCCAGTTTTTAATGCCTACAGTGACTCCACATATTGGCCAAATATGAACTCTCTGCGACCTCCAGAACTGGAGATACAGAAATGCACTTTAAAACATTAAAATACATGCTTATAATGAAACATGGGAACAGGGGAACATATATTTTCAAGGTACAACAAGGTGCAAACCTCATCCCTGGACTGCAGTCCAGTTAACCCCTTGTCTCTCTGGTGAGGTCAGGGGATGGTCATATGGGGTGCAACCCCTTTAATACCGGGCCACCCCCTTTCTCCCTCTACAATTCTCCACCGGGGTTACTGGATAGATTCGACCCAATGGTTTCCGGCGATCAATGCACATGGTGTACCGGGCCACCCCCTTTCTCCCTCTACAGTGGGTAAGAGACTTCCTTTATTGACTTCAATAGTTGAGTACTTTGATGTGGAATATAGTTCAAGTGACTCACAGGTCATTACACCCACTCCTATTAGTTTGATTATGGGACTATTGTAAGCTATAGATGAGCTATATTTGATGAAGTTGCACTGGAGTTGAGCACCCTAATTCCCTCTTGTTCCTGTATATAGTGTTTACACTACATGGGGTTGGCTCACTATCAAGAATTTTTGATGGGAGCAGGTGTGTTTGGCTTTATCCAGACCTGGCTGGCTGGAAAGCTTCTTAAGGATTCCCAGAGGGTTGTTATATATCCCTTATTTCAGGACATTGACTTTTCCTTTCCTCCAATTTTCATTGGAATTATTCTTGTTGTCATTCTTTAAATCATCATGTCTGATATGGAGCAAAATGAGGTGATACAAGATGAACCTACAATGTATGCATTTAATTGCTTTGATGACTCAATAAGAAAGAAAAGAGCAATACAGGTATTTGAACGCGTGGTGGATGCAGACACTAAGGATATAATTGATTTGAAAACCTACTTTCAGAGATTGGAGAGACTGCTAATCCTGAATATAAGAGCCTGGTGGGACATAATCTCCCGGGAGAACTATACATTAAATAAAAGGATCCCCAGGGGTTTAAGAATGAAAAAGGTCCCAACTTTTGGATTTAGTACTCCACAGTTTGAACAGCACTGGATTGCGACACTAGATCAGTGCTCATTCAAGCTGATGGAACTTATTATAGAACAAAAAGTCAATGAAAGAAAGGGTTTACAAGTCCAGATTAAAGAACTTCAAACACAACTGCAACAATTTCAGGATTTAGATGGTTTTAAAAATGATGACAGAATTCTATCAGAAACAGTCCTTAAAGCGGAGGAAGACATAACGGCTAAAAAACAGTCCAAGTACGATAGGGACCGTATAGACTATGAGAAGAAACAAATATATAATTGGCAGCGAGTTATCCCTCTCTATGAGCGTGGCACGCAGGGTCCCCAAAATAATTATCAACAAAGGGACAAAATGATGAGGTCTACTCCACGGAAATCGATATTAAAAGCAATGGATAAAGCGCAAACTCCTACCCCGCCGGTCCTGCGCCTGCGCCAACCTTCAACATGGCAGCGCCCTCTACGCGGAACCTCTGATAAATCGGAGCGTTCCCAGCACTGCAGCAATCTCCCACCCAACAACAACAATGGCGGCCGAGGGGGGCCCGGCTACATATATATATATGGGGGGTTATGTATTGTTTTTTTTATATGTATTGGGTAGGTGTGTTTATTGTATGCATTTGGGGGGGAGTTTGTATATATTTGGGGGTTGGAGATTTGTTTTTTATGTATTTGGGGGCGGAAAGTTTTTTGCATTGGGGGTAGGACGTTTTTTGGTATACATGTGAGGCGGGAGAGTGAGATGGGGTGAGACAGAAGAGAGATAAATACATGGGAAGGGGGGGAGAAAGAGAGGGGGCTCGTGAGGTGTGAAATGGGGGGCGGCGGGCAATACCGCCCACACGGGGGGGCCTGCTTAAAATGTTTGTCCCGGGCCCCACGATTTCTGTTGGCAGCCCTGTGGACAGTGGTACCCCGTGAATGCGAAAGATTTCCTTAATTAAGATATCTGCCACGGTGGTGGAGTTGGATAGGCCTTTCAGAGGAATAAAGTGTGATTGCTTTGAAAATCTGTCAACAATAACTAGAATAGTGTTCATTCTTCTGGAAATTGGAAATTCGACAATAAAGTCCAGAGGAATACTGTTCCTTAAAGCGAAATCTTGGGCCACAAAGCTCCCTTCTGATCTGGAGTCAATGAAGGCAGATGCTGTGGCTTAAAAGTCAGGACCTTTAAGGAATATCGGAAGATATTAAAGGCAAGGGGTAATGATCAACCCAGTGGGGACTCTGACCTTTCAGATGTTGAAAATCTTTCCCATTCAGTTTCCTTCCTACAGACAGCGAGAGTGGAACATCACTCTTATGGAGCGGCAGAATCTTCCGAACCCAGGTCATCGGCAGCAGATCATGAGAGATCTTATCATGAGAGTGTACAGGAGCAGCAGAAATCTACTAAACAACAACGGCAGCAAAAAAACTTCCCTCTCTTCCGAAAAACCAAAGAGAACCAGAACAGGAAAGAAGAAGAGAGGGAAGCAGATGGCCTGTCAAAAGGAAGAAATAAGTACGAACCAGGATATGGATGTAATTAATATCTCAGGTCAGGAATTAACTGCCGCTGAACTGTCTTTACTTAGGAAGGGCCTTAAATATGCTCCGACAATGGACTTTGATTTATTTTATACCGCTATAGATGTTCACAAATTTGTGCGAAAACTAACTTTAAAATCTTTTTCTCAGAAACGTGCACAGACCTCTGAACAAGAGGAAGGTGCGATAATGTACATTGTAGAAAGCCCTTCAACACCTACAGTTATGACTAATAATTATTCTCAAGGGAGTCTTGTAGATCGGGGTACATCAGAAATATCCGTTTCCGCCTTTAGAGAGGCATGTGACCTTCAGGATTTGAAGGATCTTGAGGAATTATTGAGAGATAATAATGAAAACATACTTGGAACTTCTATCTCAGAATTTAGCACATGGGGGTCTGACCTCAAAAGGGGTTCATTGTTTTATCCCCAGTTTACCAAGAGTCCGTTTTTGACGACTTTTGAGAATCTGGTGATAAGGGATTTGCGGGTCTTGGCAGAGGGGTTTTCAGTTTCGAATGTGGCTAAACATAATTTGAATCAAGGAGAAAAACAGGCATTACTATCTTTACAGAGAAATTCTACAATCGTCATCAAGAATGCGGACAAGGGGGAGCAGTGATGGTGCAGAGTAGGACTGGCTACCTCAAGGAAGCCTGTCGGCAACTTGGGGATGCCACTACTTACTCTGCGCTACCAAGTGACCCCACAGAGGGGTTTATGGGAACCTTTAGAGAATTATTGAAAGTCGGGGAAATTACCCAAGTTTTGAGTAAGACGGAGAGTGCTTATTTGTGGAATCCATACCCTACCATTCCTGTTTTTTTACCATCTCCCAAAGGTCCATAAGACATTGGTCGACCCTCCGGGGAGACCAATCGTGCCGTCTATTGGATCTTTGGGAGATGGTTTATCCAAATATATCGATCGGTATCTGCAACCCTTTGTGAAGGGTTCTTTTCTGTTGGACTCCGGGGACCTGATTAAAAAATTAAGTTCTGTTAAATGGGGCCCCCATTCTATATGGGTGACCATGGACGTTACATCATTGTATTCAGTTATCAAACATGACCAGGGGGTGGCGGCTGTCAATCATTTTATCGGAGGTCCAGATAGCAATCAATTTCACACAGCATTTATTTTAGATTCTATTAATTTTTTACTCACGCACAATTATTTTTTATTTGATCACAAATTTTATTTACAACAACAGGGCACAGCTATGGGCACGAGTTTTACACCGGTGTATGCTAATTTATTTATGGGGTGGTGGGAATCACTGTTTATTTTCACTAGCACGAATCCATTTAGACAATGTATCACCTTTTACAAGAGGTTCATCGATGACCTCATTATGATTTGGGAAGGGGATTTAGACACATTACACGCTTTTTTTGATTACATTAATTGTAACAATAATAATTTAATATTCACTCATAATTTTAATGTACACCACATTGACTATCTGGACCTTCGGTTATTTATTGACATTGAGAGCCAAATTCAAACGGAAGTATTTAGGAAGCCTAACTCCAGAAATATGTTGTTACGCGCAGACAGTTGCCACCCACCTGCAGTCATAAAGGGTATCCCCAAAAGCCAATTCCTCAGACTGAGGAGGAATTGCTCTACTAATGAGGGTTTCGTCCGACAGTCTGGGGAATTGAGCCATCGATTCCAGCAGAGAGGTTATAATAATAAAGAGTTAGCTTGTACCCTTCAAGAGGTATCTACCATTAATAGGGATGACTTATTATATCCCCAATAGGGTAATCCCAGGGCAGATGGAGTGACAGAAAAAAGAACCCTTTATTCTAAGAAACACTATGATAAGGATAAAAAACGTTATGTACACCGCACAAATGAGGACGTACCTCTTATGATTACGCAGTTTAATAAATGTAGCCAGCAAGTCCAAAAAATCATTCAGAAACATTGGAATATTTTGTTGTTAGACGGGAGCCTTAAAGATTATGTTATTAAAGGCCCGCGGTTTGTGTACCGGAAGGCTAAAACAATTGCCACATATGTATCCCCGAGCTATGTAACTTCGTCCCCTTCTATTAAGAAATTTATCACGAAAGGATCCTTCAGGTGTGGAGGATGCAAAATGTGCCAATTTATGTTACCATCCAGTCATTTTATGAGCTCTTCCACTAAGTATCCATTCCCAATCAAATCTTTTATAAATTGTGAAACACAGTATGTTATATATCTGTTGACATGCGGGTGTGGAATTAACTATGTAGGGAGGACTACGAGACCCCTAAAAAGCAGAATACTTGAACATGTTAGAATGATTAAAAACCGAGACTGTTCACATCCAGTCTCAAAGCAATTTTCACAATGTGAGAAAGGGGGGGTCAAAGGACTGAAGGTGAGAGGAATTGAAAAAGTGTTTGCCAACGAAAGAGGGGGTGACTTACTCAATATGTTGGACCGCAGGGAGGCATATTGGATTTTTATGCTCCAGACCAGAACTCCCTGCGGTCTAAACATAGAGTGGAATTTAAGCCATTTTCTTAATCGTTAAGTAGTGTGGATCTTTCTTTATCCATACTTAGTAAGGAATTTCTCCAGACTTTAGGTACTGTTTACTGTTATTAGTCTATATCCAGTTTACATACTGTATCATTCACGTGGAACTATCTGGGATTATCATTAATACCCATTTATTAATAATTATTTATATGTATTCAAACATTTGGATATTATGGGCATTTGATGAATCATTGTATTTGCCAGTAATTTTTACTGTGGATTCATTTTTTCATCGCTCCCTTGAGGATGAATACACTTTGACATTTAGCAGAATGTTATTATGTTTTTAATGTAAAGATGGACTGTTAGAAACTATTTAGGGCATTATTTGTGTGTTGTTTGATAGTCATTACAACTCCGTTGTCACTTAGGTGTTAATATAGTGACAGGGGTTTGTTTTTATTGTTTTACTTTGTATAATAAAATTGTATATTTGTGGGATATGGAGCAAAGGTGATCGGATCCCTATTCAATGGGCACCCTGTTTGTTCATTAAACCAACAGGGGTTATTGCGTTTTTGTTGATTCACCTTTTTTTAGGTGTGTTATTTTACATTGTAGTAATATTCACGCTCATTCATGGCATTATACAGGGGGACCGAGGGGTGAGCGTGTTGCCATTGCAGCCTTGCTTGCCATTGGTTGCGAGGCGGCGCGCTCGAGCCAATCGGCGGCCTAGTAGCATGTCACGTGGGGCGGAATGGTTTGCCGGGTTACAGGCTTGTAACTCAGTGGATTCGTTTGGGCTCTGGAGTGAGCATGCGCGAGTGAGTGCACGGGGGGGTGTTCCTACCCGCAGGCTTCTGTGCCTGATGTGGTGGCGCCTCGCGTGACGTCACGCGCATGCGCGCCGAGGGGCAATTCGTTTGCACACGTATGTTTTGAATTATTATGATTATGTTTAGGGTATTTAAGACACCCATTTGCTCCCTATGCCAGACTCCTTGATAAAGGACCTACAGGTCCGAAACGCGTAGGAGGTGTGTGTTTTTTGTCCCCATTGGGGTGATGCTGTCATCGGTCATGCACTGAAATAAATGGAATTCATTTTTTAACCCACACCTGGCTCCCTGGCTGTGCGCTATTTGCTCCGTGTTTTTGCTGATATTGGACTTCCCTTCATGGCTGGCACGCCACTACTGTTCCCTGGAGACTGTGGGAGTGGGTAAGAGACTTCCTTTATTGACTTCAATAGTTGAGTACTTTGATGTGGAATATAGTTCAAGGGACTCACAGGTCATTACACCCACTCCTATTAGTTTGATTATGGGACTATTCTAAGCTATATGTAGCCGGGATCCCCTTCTCACCCTTGTTGTTGGGGGAGGGTGCGCTGCATAGGGAGCACTCCGATACGGAGGCTCCGCGTCATACAAGACGCCATGTTTTGGTTGGCACCAGTATAGCCCTAACCTAGCCAGAGGTTTACCAAAGCCCGCGAAGGAGGAGAGTTCCGATTGGAGGGAGGTAGCGAGACACAGGTACCATCAATCCCCGCGGGTCCTCGTGATAGAGCTGAGGCAATGAGCTGGGAGTTAGAGGAGGAAAAGGAGGTGGTTGCGCGCACGTTGGTTCAGAGCTGGCTGGAGAGGAGAGGAGAGGGAGCTTCGGTGTTTCGTGGAATCTGGATGGATCAGCACAGGGGCGGAAGAAAAGGCGGACTTGAGTTTCTCGAAAGCTAAAAGAGACTCTGCGAGCCATATCTTAGGATTCGCCCCTTTCTTAGTGAGAACCGTAATGGGTGCAATCACCTTAGAAAAATTCCTGATGAATCGTCGGTAGCACAGATGCAGCGGCCGTTATTCGAACAAATCTCTAAATGGATTCCCGAGATGTGCCCGTGATCCTCACTAGTTTTACCGCGGCAGACTATAATGGCCCATCGGATTAACACAGCGGGGGTCCCTGCGGTGTGAGTCCTACCGGGTCTGCCTTTCTGTAAGAGACGCGCAGTAAGAGATAGCCTGTATCTCCTAAGCATGGAAATGTCCTGATCACGTGACGCGAGATCACGTTACTGCTCTGTTACTGCCCCAGCATGGCTATTACTGCCCCAACCATACCTGCTACTGCCCCAGTTGTGCCTGCTACTGCCCCAGCCCTGCTCTGTTACTGCCCCTGCCTTCCCTGTTACTGCCCCTGCCTTCCCTGTTACTGCCCCAGCCTTCCCTGTTACTGCCCCAGCCCTGCTTTGTTACTGCCCCAGCCCTGCCCTGTTACTACCCCAGCGCTGTCTGTGACTGCCTCAGACCTGCCTGTTACTGCCCCAGCCCTGCTCTGTTACTGCCCCAGCTCTGTGTTACTGCCCCAGACCTGCTCTGTTACTGCGCCAGTCCTGTGTCACTGCCCCAGCCTTGACTGTTACTGCTCCTGCCCTGTTACTGTCCCAGCCCTGCTCTGTTACTGCCCCGGCCTTGTTACTGCCCCTGCCCTGTTACTGCCCCAACCCTGCCTGTTACTGCCCCAGTCCTGCCTGTTACTGCCCCAGCCCCCTGTGAGAGAGAAGGGGAGGGGGGAGACGGAGGGAACATTATTGATATATGTTTAATCCTTTAGCTGTATTACAACCTCAGGGGTTATGTTATCCCCAGGTTACCTCCTTCCTATCATTGGCCAAAAGGGAGCAGTGAGGGAGCAGGCGGTGTATACACAGCTACATGCAGAAGTAACTCTCTCTCCCTAGCACAGTGTCTGGGAAATGTTACTGTGCTGCTTCTATGTGTCACTGCTACTGAAGGCTAGAAAACTACAACTCCCATGATGCCCTGCGTGTGAGCATGCGCAGTAGTACATAGTGCTGTGACCCGGATGTAGCAGGCAGTGAGACAGGGAGGGTGTGAGAGCTGCACATTGCCCTCACCCGGTAGGAGATTAAACATCTCCCCAGCACCCACAGAGGGGAACCACAGGTCCAGCACCCATCCTGCACCCACAGAGGGGAGCCACAGGTCCAGCACCCATCCTTCACCCACAGAGGGGAACCACAGGTCCAGCACCCATCCTGCACCCACAGAGGAGAACCACAGGTCCAGCTGCTACCCATCCTGCACCCACAGAGGGGAACCACAGGTCCAGCTGCTGCCCATCCTGCACCCACAGAGGGGAACCACAGGTCCTGCACCCATCCTGCACCCACAGAGGGGAACCACAGGTCCAGCACCCATCCTGCACCCACAGAGGGGAACCACAGGTCCAGCACCCATCCTGCACCCACAGAGGAGAGCTGCCGGTACCGGAGGGCCCATGAGCTGTGAGTCACAGGGATCTCTCCCTCATTGTAATATTTAGATAGAGATGTTGGTGGATTAACCCCTGAAGACTGTAATATACAGTAATGGGAACCCCAGCGTGTTGTGTATTACACATATATCCTCTGGGTTAGAGAGAGGCCAGCAGGACTGCACCTTGGTTATCTTGGGGAGGATACAAGACTGATTCACCTTTATATATTCTGCCCCAAAGTGGGGTAATCATTATCTGTGGCCACCAGGCTGTGACTTGCAGAATATGTTCCCCGTCACTGAGCTCGGTTATTATTCTCTTTTGCAATCACCGGTGACGTGTGCCCCTTACATATTGGATATTAACAAGTGTTCCTGTGCCATATTATTGCCATATTATTGTACCATCTGATCACGAATAACACAACTGTTATATTTAATGGTGTTGGCTACTGTTAAGGTGCCTGTATCTGTGCTATATTACAGTACCGGGCAAACAAGGTACCGACAGTGGGGATAAGAGCAGTAAGGAATTGCCAGTGTAAGGGAGGCCCTTTCCTGAAGACCTGACACTGTAACTGGTAATTGGGAGACCTACAGACACCCGAGTAAAAGAGCATTATTATTATTATTATTATTATTATTATTATTACAAGTGCATCTTCAGTCATGGACTATAGATAATTGCATGGGATGCTTTAATTAGTTGCATTGTCAGCGAGGGTTTGAGTACAGGATGTGAGGGGTTTGGTGACTATTGAGTGAAAGAGAGTTCCGTAGGGAGTGAGGGATTATGGGAAAGGCTGTAACGTGGGAGAGGGCTGTGTAGGTAAATGGTGCAGAGATGAGGCGTCCTGGTGTTGAGTTTAGGAGGCGAGTACGGGTGTAACAAGAGATCTGAGGTGAGATATATGGAGGTGCAGAGGAGTTTAGAGCCTCAGAGGACAGGGTTATAATTGTGTAGTTTATACAGAGATTAATAGGAAGCCAGCAGAGACATTGCAAGAGGTGAGAAGCAGAGACGGGTCTAGAAGAGCAGAGGGTTGAGCAGCAGCATATTATTATTATTTTTTTTAACTCAAATGATATTGATTTTTAACAAGTTCATAGGGGGTACAGAAAACACAATAGGGTAGGACGTGGGGGGGGGGGGGGAGAGGTACAGAATAATAAAAGTGTAAGGTACAGTAGTCAGAGTATATATTACACCAATCACACACAGGTCAGAGAATGTCTCACAGGACGGCTCAGTAAATTGAGGCGGCGGATCATAAGGACCGAGGTGGAGATTGGTTTGGGCCCGACCAAGACCTCGTGAGGCTCATACAATTGGTAATTATGTTGGAGCATATCCCTATCTGCAATGACAGACGGCAACCAAACAAGTTTATTTTTACGCTTTTTCTTTCTATATTTTTGGTCAGTTGAGCAGGACGTTAAAAGGTCTGAGGAGGCCTCCCTGTGTCCCTACACAATTCAAACCGGGGTTTCCAGATCAGAGAATATGTACGGTAGTTGTCATTTACCAAACCCGTTAGGTTGCTCATCTTGCATGCATACCGTATGTTATTCCTGATCTGGGACATGGATGGTACTGATTGCTTTGACCAGTGAGCGGTATTACACCTCTAGTGGCCGTGGCAATCTGCGCAATTAGTTTATTTTAATCTCTGCTGAATTTTACCGACGGTCGGCAAAGCCGGAACATCCATGGGTCCAGATCACATGGTTGAGAGGTTATTCTCTGAATCCACCTCGTCACACCAGACCAAACCCTTTTGGATTTTGGGACAATCCCACCAAACGTCCTAGACCGCTCTTCCTGGATGTCTCACTGCTACTTGAAGATTAACATGTCCATAACAGAATTAATATTCTTCCCCCCCCCTTCCACTGCCACCGTTACACCAAGTCTCCCTCACTGTCATAACACCACAATCTCCTCAACACCTCAAGCCTGATGTCTAGCTGTCATCTTTGACTCTGATCTCTCCTTTATTCCTCACGAAGTCCTTCCATCTCCACGAAATATCGCCACGATACGCCCGTTTCTCACTCGCCATGTCCCGCCTCGATTTTCTGCAATCTTCTCTTAGTTGGCATTCCTCTTGTCCGCCTGTCCCAACTCCAATCCATCCAAAATGCTGCTACTAGATTCATCTACCTCACTCACCGCTCCACTTCTACTGCTCCGCTACGCAAATATCTACACTGGCTTCACATAGCCTTTACAATTACATTTAAAACCCTAGTAATGACTAAAAAAAGCCTCAACAACACTGCCTCCCCTACATCTTAGCCCCGAAAATAAAAAAAATTAAGTTGTTTTTTTTTGCGCACACACTCACAGACCCCCCCCCCCCCCTACCTCCGGTTTCAGCTGCTGCGGAATCGTGGGGCTGTCTGCGGGGATCGGGGCTGGGAAGGGGGGGTTGATTGGTGCCAGACCTGGGACAGGATCGGCGCCGGGCTCGGGTGCGGTGCTGCTGGCGAGGGGGATTGATGCAGGGCTGGGGAGCGGGGCTGCTGGCGAGGGGGATCGGTGCCGGGCTGTGGGGATCGGGGTGGGGGGGGGGGTGATCGGTGCTGGTAGAAGAGAGCAGCGTAGTCGTATCCAATCCGGGGTCAGCATAGTCACAAGGTAGAATCCAGGCAGGGTCAGGCAGCAGCGTAAGCAGACAGAAACAAGGCAGTGAGTGCAGCATCACACACACAGGTTATGCTCGGCAAAGGCTGAGAGTTCTGTGAGCATATTTATAGGACCTCCCACCAATGGGAGGCCACCAGGAAGTGGGGCTGCGGTTCGCTATAGGCTGCTGGAACACGTAGGTGTCCTATAGCACAGCCCATAGATATCGCGTCAGCGTGTGCCCCGCGCGTAATGTTGGCGACCCGGTCAAGCATCGTCATTGCACGTCACAACGCCATTGCGGGGGCGGAGACAAGAGGTGGGACCCACAGGTACGGAGGCGGAGCGCCGCGCGAGGAACTCCCGATGTCTGTCAGAGCGGGGACGGGACTTTGGGACAGAATCTACGGACCGGCATATATGGACAATATGTTTGCTTTGGCACCCCTGTCCCCTCTTAACTACTTTTTGGGGCTTTAATGTATTAATAATATTAGGTTTGAATGCTTATACTAAATGCTGTATATTTGTCCAAGAAAACAGATCATACTAATTACATTCCTTCTTCTCTTCTATACAGGCACAGCTGTCACCCAACAAATATAAACCAAGGAACCTCCTATCTCAGCACCTACAGAGGGGCACTGCCCACTACCAGCATGGACAGAGGAGCACTGCCCACTACCAGCATGGACAGAGGAGCACTGCCCAATACCAGCATGGACAGAGGAGCACTGCCCACTACCAGCATGGACAGAGGAGCACTGCCCACTACCAGCATGGACAGAGGAGCACTGCCCACTACCAGCATGGACAAAGGAGCACTGCCCACTACCAGCATGGACAGAGGGGCACTGCCCACTACCAGCATGGACAGAGGAGCACTGCCGACTACCAGCATGGACAGAGGAGCACTGCCCACTACCAGCATGTATCATCACTTGTTAAGTGAGTTTAGTAGATATTTTGGATATCAAATACCAATATCAGAGGCGGTGAAATCACAAGAAGATTCCCCACTCCCAGCTTTATATGAGGGATTTCCTTTTCTCGTTGGCAGGTTTTCCAGTGGTTGTACCAGAGAGGTTAAAGATTAATGCAGTGAAAGAAGAGCCTAACCCTGAGGAACATCTGACCCCAATAAAGAGAGATATAGGTACATTTGCGGTTGATGGTGAGTACCATAATAGTCTTTTGTGCAGACCAAGGTTATCTAGTTACAAGTAGTAAAGACCACATATAGAAATAAAACGTGACATAGACTGCAACTTAAACCAATACTCGCAGTAACATAAAATGCCCTCAAAACCACATATTAGAGAATGCAGGAGAATACTATATTTTAGATAGTGAAGCACTAATACCCCTTATGGATTATAGAGGTAATGGGATTGGCTTAACACCGCCATTCAAAAAAAGTGATTTCCTGGACATTTCTCATTTCTGAGATAACATAAAAATGTACACATTTAAATACCAACAAATTACACATTTCATACATATTTGACAAAATGATTAAATAACAAATAACATCTAATGGTCTCAGACAGAGTAATTCCAAATCCTAATTTTTCAAAAAAGATGCCCGATCAAATTCAATGTCCAAGCCTCCGGTGCCAGCGCCGGGGTTTTGAGCGTATATGTCTAGAAACGTTCGTGTCTGGATATTGCATTCACCCCATCTCCCCCTCTCCAGTTGGCTTTTGGACAATCTCTATACCTTTGCAAATGAAACCTTCCGGGTTTTGGCCATGCTTTATATTAAAAGGATTTGAGACACTGTGTCTCTAGCCCCTTTCTGATGTTGTAAACATGTTCTGCAAACCGCCTCTTAAGAGGTCTCTCGGCTGGAGACCGCGTGGGGTTTGTGGATCCAGGAAGAAAACCGTTGGCTAAAGTACAGCTTATATCCACCCCAGGCTGTAACGGAACATGCTGTAAGTAGGCAATTGTACTCGTGCAGAGAGGGTCTACTGCGTCTGGCTGCTGTGCAATGGGCTGTTCTCTCTCTTATGTTATAGGAGGATCATTATGGAAAAAGACACTTTAGGAGTTACATTATCCGATCTGTTTTTCGGGACATTTCATTGACACTATCACGGACATTGAAATTGGTACATTTAGTATCTTTTAACATTGTATTGCGCCGGAGACTACATTTCCTTGTGCACTAGGCACTTATTACCTTTATTGTTTTTTGTATTTTAGTTCAAGCACTATTTTGTATGTTTTTGTAGCTAGTTTTCTTAAAGTCCAGGGTGTTTCAGGTCCAACCGCTTCTCTCCCTAATGTCTCTTTTTCCCCCCTTTCCGCGCTCTGACCATTATCTCATTTAATTTACTCTGCAGGAGATGAGGATAGAACACTGGCGATGGTTTAGGACAAATAACAATGTAGGTTTTATTAGCCAGCAGCTTTAAACATAAACAAAATGACAGCAGAAAATAATAACCAGGCCTAACCCCATGTAGAGGGCTGACTAAAATTCAGCAGTCCCTATCTGAGGGCTGGAAGGCTAGGTATCTTACTAACCTTTTTACTCCAGTTCAAAGACTGGTACCTTTTAGACAGGGTCATCTCCCACTTCAGTCCAGGGTCTGTGGTGGTGTCTGTGGGTTCCTTCTGGCAGGTTCCAGGGACCAGTATTCCTTGAAATAGAATCTCTCTTTCCATGCGATCTCTCTGGCAGCACAGACTCTCGCTCTGTGCTAGAGATCTCCATGCAGTCTGCGCAGCAGCATTTTAAGCCTTCTTGATGAGCCAGCTGGAGACTGGTCAATCAACTCCTGCGGAAATTAACCAGCTCTCTGCTGGACTCATCAGCTCATGACAGGCTTTCTTTTGGAAGCCTGTTAGACAGGGGGAAGGCTCTGTTGCATTCTTTCCCTGAATTCTCATTTTTTTCACTTCCATTTACCCCTCAGTCCTTCAGGGACGTGTGTTTCATTAAGCTAATGACTCAACTCCATTTTGTGCTCAGTCCCTGACCCTGAAAACCTTGTAATCAACTAAATTTCTGCCCTATGTGTTGTTGTTCATCTGAGGTTGTATTTACCTATTTTTTAGACCTGCTAAGGAACAGATGATTGTTATTATGTCCTGATATGTAAAACCATAGAATTCAAAGAGGGTGTACTTTCTTTTTCACACAACTGTATATAGCAACAGAAAAAGTCTGCAGCACTCACTATGATATGGTAACAAAAAGGTAGTATAAAATTATATCTAACTGTTTAAAAAAATAAAATATGAGCGACTATTCAGACCTGACGGTCCTTTCTCAAGCTCCTCTCCAAGTGTCCGACATTGGAGGGGAAGCAGGAAAAGCACCGTCCACAGCAGGCAACAGCCGGCATCCTCGGCAATTGGTTCACCGGCTGACAGCCCATCAAGTTATTAATGAGCTACTGGAAATAACAATAGGGGAAAGAGGCACAGGGAAAACCTAGACTTGCTATGAACTCAGTAAACATTATAATCACATCAGGGGGAAACAAAAAATGCTAGCAACCACTATAGTACTAGATCTATACCGGCCAAACTATTTAAAAAAATAAACAATGTATGAATAAAAACAGGATCTATTCTTAGGAAGAGAACCGCATAGGGGTTAATGTCTCTGATATAAAATGTACACTCAACTCTATCCTCATGGAGATTAATTATATAGTTGCAATAGGGTCCTCCAAGTATTGAAATGTAACTCAACATAGGTTATAGCCCTGTCCCTGGATTGATAATATATACTGGATCACATACTGCATTGTATATATGTGTACAATTTCCATAGTCTAGGAAACATCACATTTTAAAGACATATTGATAATGATATTGTCACGGGAGACAGGCTGAACCTGACGAAGTATCGCGAGATACGAAACGCGTAGTTCGGGCAACGTTCACTTGTTTGGCTCCTGCTGTCCACCGTAGTGCTCCGTCGCCATTACCGTCCAGCCCTGCGGACCGGACCCGGTCTACAGAGGAGCTTCTAGTGAGGTGCAGCCCTGACCAGTTCAGGAGCACTGTTGTTTCCCACGGAGGGGATTGGGTGTACATGTTAATGCTAGACTGGGGAACCCTATAACTGTGCCCGCCGGACTATCCCAAGTGTGATCCAGATACGATTCATGATGTGACTACGCTTTACGCAGGATTTCGTTCAAGTACAGCGGTAGCGGTTCCAAGACGCAGGGGGTTAATAACATCACAACCAAGAATATACCCCAAACAATGGAATTTGTTAGCCCTGGGGACTCCCGAACGAATTCATACGAACTCCAACGATATTCTTTGATTTGGCAAAGTTATTAGATTTATTCTTGTGCTTTCTCGCAAAGGACATTTTAATTTATTTCGTTTCCCCATCCCGGTAAGTGTCGTATTAAGTGTATTCTGAAGTTGTCGTGTGTTTGTCTAGCAAGGCAATAAATCACAATTTTATTTTGCCTCCTTTTTGTGTTCAATCTAGAATCCCAAAATATAAAAAGTGTTGATAACTTCTGGTCCCTCGTGACAATGTCCTTTGCGAGAAATCGCAAGAAATGCAGTCTCTGTTTAAAGTTCACTTGGCTAGATCACAAGTTGCCGATCTAATAACTTTGCCAAATCAAAGAATTTCGTTGAAGTTCGTAGGAATTAGTTCGGGAGTCACCAGGGCTAACGAATTCCGAAGTTTGGGGTAAATTCTTGGTTCAGGAAACCCTTTTGTCTGTTAGTGTGAATTATGACACTTGCAGACCACTCAGGGTCTGCGTTTCTCCGCCCTATTGTACACAATCAGAGTGGTCAGCCTTTGATCAGGGGGGCTGTTGTAGACAAAGCGTCGCCATCCTGAACATTAACATAAAGCAGAGCCAGTAACTTTTCCCGGGCTTTCTACCAGCCTTGCAAAACAGTATTTTCTTTAATATCTACACATTAAAATAATCCGTTCTGTGGGTCTGAGCGGGCTGAAATTTGCCAGGTCCTCATGCCGGAGGACCTTTGCCATAGTGGCCAAATATCAGCCTTCCATGACCCCCAAAACCGGAGATACAAAAACCAAGTTAAAATCCCCTATTAACTTTAATGCAGGATTCTCCGCTATAGCTAAAAGAAATCACAGCGTTTCACTCTCCTATTGAAATCAATGGGCTCCGCCGCTATAGGCTTTCAATGGAGCAACTCCGGCATTGAAGTCAATGGGACAAACCTTACTTTTTCACATTTGCCCACACTCCGTCTGGTTGATCAGAGAGGGCTGGAAATGGCCATGCAGTCATGCTGCAACAGTGACTACATGCGACCAAAATCCCAGCCTTCTGGTCCTCACAGAACCGGAGATATGGGTTTACACTTTTCATACTTTCGGACTTAGCTGTTTCAAAGCCACGCGGCTTTCCTCCATTAGAATCAATATGGCCGGCGCCGCCATAGGATTCAATGGGACCTCCGCTCCCGTTAGAGTCAATGATGCGACCCTCGTGGCGAGCACGACCCTTTACGGGGGTCCTTCATTCTCGGACCTGGTGGTGGTCGAGTGTGGGTGTTCCTAGGGTCTAGGGGCAAAAAGAATTTTATTCCTGGGTGCCCTAGAACCTACGTTTCCCACGCCAATTGTACGTGAACTTCACTCAGTGTGATCAAAGCTCTTTTTTAGATATTGTTTCCGCTTCTGCGGTCTGCGGTTTGGATGGCTGCCAACCAATTCCTGGAGGTCGGCGTCGAGGAATCCCCATTGAAATGAATGGCTCCATTGACTTACAATGGGGAACCGCCGCTCCTCCTCTCAGGCACCACCTGCAGGTCTTCTGATGAAAATGGGCCCAAATCGCCTGTTTCCCCATAGGATCACATGGAGCTGCAACGGCGACCTGTGGGGAGCTGCAAAATGGAGCCTGCAAAGGCGAGAAAATGGAACAAAGGGCTATAATCACTCCTTAACTATTAACCCTTTCCCTCCTGCATCGATCCCAGTGTATGTGTTGGTGCAGACACTGGAATGGGAACAATACATATTTACAAGGGAATACACATTTGAGTGCTGAAGCAGGGAAAAATCACATTACTGGACCGCAGTAAAGTTAACCCCTTGCCTCCCAAGTGAGAGCAGGGAGTGGCCAAATGGGGTGTAACCCCTTTAATACCGGGCCAAACCCCCTCTCCCATGACAGTACTGTATTAGAGTCAATAGATCAACAGGCGTTAACCTCTTTAATTATGGCAGGGGACATGAGTGTTGTAAATAACCCAGATCTAGATAAATCTACAACGCCGGGGGATAGTCACTCAAGGCTGACCCAGAAAAATACTAAAACTTTTCGAGAAATAATAAAAAAAAACTTTTCACTCGTAGATATCTGGAGGGCCCAACATTAGGGCCAGCTGGATTATACCCTTTTCTCAGCTCTACATCAGACCTACTCGAGGATTGATTATTTTCTGGGTACCAAAGATTTTCTCCAGGCATCCTCAGTCGAATGCAAAACGTGATATATCAAAAGTGGCGCTCTATTATAAGCTTTAAACACGTGTTAATCCAATATTAACATATAAACCATAAATTGAATAAATATAAGTGATACAAACAAATCCTTGAATGCTGCTGTGACCCAGTGCAGGACTGCTCTCTCAATCCCAGGTGAATATGACGACGTGGTGATCAAAGGGAAGCGCAAACATGTGGAGATATAAAAAATAAAACTGATGGTGCAGTATTGTGACAAATAAATATGTATTCTTCTTTAAGTCTGCTGTTATTTATACTCACAAGTGTGAGGATGATACTGTGTACGTAAAGGTATCTTTGGGTATATGTCTGCAGTGATGATAAGCTGGCTGGAACATGATGTATGCTATTTAAAAGCATTTAGATACGCAATGCATCTCGCCTCCGGTATCTTGGTGCAGTTTTTCCTTCCCTCTTCTCGGCGTGCGTCTCACTCCTGCGTTCCAGCAGGGCGGATGTGACGTCAGTGAGACTTCGGGAGTTCCGGTTTGGAGGGCTGGCTGTGAATCACCTTCACTCTACGCGTTTCTTCCCTTAGAAATCCTAATCCTTATTTGTCACAATACTGCACCATCAGTTTTATTTTTTATATCTCCACATGTTTGCGCTTCCCTTTGATCACCACGTCGCCATCCTCAGTCGAATATAGGGTCAATATCTTGGTCTGACCGTGCTCTGAGTGCTCTCTCTTTCCTTAAAAAATAACCGGTCTCCATGGAAATTAAATGACTCTCTATTGAATTCGCAAGAGATAGAGGACAATCAAACAAAAACTGACAGAATACTTTGCAATAAACAAAGGCTCTGTGTCTATCCCAGCAATCCTATTGGAAGCACACAAAGCATCAATTAGAGGAGATCTGATATTCACAGTGGCATACAAAAAAAAGAGAAAAACAATACAAAGAAATATCTGACAAATTGACCTCATTAGAGCAACAACATAAACAAAATCCCTCAAAAAAATTATACAAACTCTTGGACAAGTCCAGAATAGAACTAAAACAGATTGAAATAGATGAAGTAGAGAGAGCACTAAGATGGACATATCAAAGATATTATATTGGTAATAAGGCAGATAGGTTGTTGTCCAATAAACTCAGAGGTCTGAGAGTTAAATCTCAAATCCCCGCAATTCGCACAAAAGCAGGGCCAACAACATACAATGAAAAAGAAATAGCACAAGCATTTTCGAAATTTTATGCCAAACTATATAACTTATATTCTACACAAGGTGGTCAAAGAAGTTCCGAGGCAATTACTGAATTTGTAAAAAAAATTTAGTCTGCCGGTTCTGTCAGAGGAAGATTCTCAAGTATTAAATAAAAGAATCACACAGGAAGAACTCTCGGATGCTTTAAAACTATTTAAAACAAATAAAACTCCAGGCCCGGACGGTTTTTCCAACCTGTACTATAAAAAAATTCAAGGCGGTGCTGTGCCCGTACATTCTCGAGACATTCAATTCATTCCTGGAGGTGGCACCCATTCCCACCTCGATGTCTAAAGCCAATTTGACCATTCTACACATGGAGGGAACGGACCCACTCCAATGTGACAACTACAAACCTATTTCCTTATTAAACTCTGATTTAAAAATGTATAGTAAAATATTAGCAAATAGATTGTCCCCGATCCTTCCAAGGCTCATTCATATAGACCAAGTCAGTTTTGTCTCGGACAGACAAGCCTCTGACAATATCCGAAAGATTATAAACATTGTGGACCATTGTCACGATAGCTTACAGTGTTATAATATACACCAAAATAACTGGGTTGAATTGAATACGACTGTGATATGATAAAGAAAGTTTATTCCTTCAGGGAAGGTGAACACACAATATTGAACAAATAACACAGAATATATACACTTACGTGGGAATGGGGCAATGAAGTAATCAGGATTCAGATTAGCAATTCATCAAGGCATCAGGTATCAGTTAGATGTAGTCATGAACAACATTGGGCATAGAGCTGACAATAAGTTATATAGAATTTGGGCTCCATCCCTAACATTGGGTCTCAGATATTGGTTGACAATTATCTGTACCCAATTACCTTTTGCCAGCTAACGTGGGAAGCACTGTGGTACCTGCCCCCAGGTAGCTGGCACATGCGCACAATCCCTTAGTCAGGCTCCCATTTTCCTAACCCCACTCAAAAGAGTTGACGTCGCCAAGTCTGCCAGATGGGGATCTGGGCCGGGGAAACCTGACTAAAGGTGTAAATTATGGCACTTCATAGGAAAGGCCATATCCTGCGTTCTCTCCGCCCTGTATATACAAACCGGGCGGATGAGCCTTTGATCAGTGGCCTTTGTGTAGACACACTGTCGCCCCCTGACCATTAACATACCGTATGGGTCAGGGATTTTCACGGGCTTTCTACCAGGCATAAAATACAGTACAATTACAATATTTTATATAAATCAAAATATTCCGTTCGGTTGGGCCGAGCGGGCTAAAACTTGCCAGACCCTCATGCCGGAGGGGACTCTACATGGTGGCCAAGTTTCAGCTCTCTGCAAACCGCCAAACCGGAGATACAGTATTACAATTTAAATCGACATGTTTTAGAAATTGCATTTTTTCGCCATTGAAGTCAATGGCAGAACCACACTTAAAACAGTTACCCATACTCCGTTTGGTTGATCGGAGAGGGCTGGAAATTGCCATGCAATCCTGCCGGAGCAGTGACTACATGGTGGCCAAATCCCAGCCATCTGGTCCTTACAGAACCGGAGATATGGGTTTTACGTTTTCGCAGTTTTACACTTAGGGTTTTAAAGCCACGCGGCTTTTCTCCGCCATTGCAGTCAATGGGGCGACCCTTTCCCGTGGTCATTGCCCATCGGACCATGTTCGGGTCGAGTAAGGGGGTCCCCCTAAGCTAGGAGCAAAAAGAACTGGCCCGCTACCTACCCTAGAACCGGAGCTACAATTTTAATCTGACTGAACTTGGCCGTGACCAAGTTCCCACGCCAATTTAGTGATCAAAAGCTCTTTATTGAAATTGTATCCGCTTTCGGGGATTGAGGTTTGGCCGTCTGCCAACTCATTCTTGGAGATCGGACCCGAGGAATCCCCATTGGAAGACATTACTCCATTAATTTCAATGGAGGAGTTCCGCTCATCCTCTCGGGCGCCACCTGCTGGTCTTTTCTGATATCAGGCCAAAACCATGGAAATTTCCATAGACTTGCATGGAGCTCCAAAGGTGACCTATGGGATGGCTGCAAATGGGGATTGAAAAGGTGGAAATGGGAACAAAGGGCCATAAACCTGTTAATACAATACACCCTTTCCCTCCCAACCTGATCCCAGTGTATGTGTTGGGGTGCACACACTGTAAGGGGGGAAATACATGTAACCAGGGGGAAACACATTTTGCACTGAGGCAGGGGAATAAAAACACCAATAAGCATTATAACAGTTAACCCCTCACCTCCCCATACGATGGTGGGGGTGGCCCTTTGTGGTGTAACCCCTTTATTACTGGGCCCACCCCCATCTCTACACCTCTGCTTCTCAATGGGTGCCCTGCGACCTGCTGCCCCTCACAGGAAGAGGGTCACCGGTGGCACCGTTGGAGAACTCGAGTTCAGGGGGGTTCTCTTGACGAGATAGTCCATCCGCGTTGCTGTGTTCACTACCCTTGTGTTGGATAGTGAAATCAAACTCTTGGAGTGCCAAGCTCCAACGCAACAGCTTGGCATTCTCTCCTGAGGCTCTCTGCAACCAACTCAGGGGACTGTGGTCAGTAATGACTGTAAAAGAGCGCCCATACACATAAGGTTGTAACTTCCTTAGTGCCCACACAATCGCCAAGCACTCCTTTTCAATGTTTGGAGTAGTCCGGGGCAGCCAAGATGGGGGCACCGGCAAGGGCAGTCTTTAAAGCCTGGAGAGCAGTTTCACAGGCAGGAAACCAGGTAATAAGCATAGGCTGTCGCTTTCTGGTCAGGTCAGTCAGGGGTTTGGCCACGGCACTGTACTGTGGGACAAACTTCCTATAGTACCCTGTGGTGCCTAGGAATGCCATAAACTGTTTCTTGGTTCTGGGAACAGGCCACTGGACTATAGCCTCTACTTTGGCTGGCTTTGGTTTGAGATGCCCTCCATCCAACCCTGTACCCTAAATACAGGACCTCGGCCATCCCTACCATGCACTTTGTGGGTTTTAAGGTAAGCCCAGCTTCCCTAATCCTGTCTAGCACCGCAGCTACATGTCCTAAATGGGATTCCCAGGAATTACTAAAGACAGCAATGTCATCTAGATAAGCCCTTGCCTAACTTTGCATCCCTTCCAGTAAACGGGTGACCATGCGTTGGAAGGTAGCCGGGGCATTCTTCATCCCGAATGACATCACTAGGAATTCATGGAGGTCATTCGGAGTGATGAAGGCTGACTTATCCCTAACCTCCAGGGTCAGTGGGATCTGCCAATACCCCTTTCTCAGATCCATGGTGGCCAGATACCTTGCCCCCGCGAGGTCATCTAATAACTCATCCATGCGGGGCATGGGATAGGCATCTGAGACCGTCCCAGCGTTGAGCATGCGATAGTCCACTCAAAACCGTGTGGTCTTGTCCTTCTTAGGAACTAGGACTACCGGACTAGCCCAAGGGCTCTGGGACGGGGTAATTACCCCTAGGGTCAGCATCTCCTCTATCTCCCTCTCTATACTCGTCTTGACCTCTGCTGACACTCTGTAAGCGGGCTTATGCAGAGGTCGCAGGTCCCCCGTGAGCACTGGGTGATCTGTGAGGTGTGTTTTCCCTGGCATGTCAGTGAAGAGAGCCCTATACTTTTCTAGCATATCCCTGTTCTCTGACTTCTGCCTCACACTTAACTGACCTCCTATCTCCACCTGCTCTACAGTGCCTGCCTGCCTTGCCTCCCCTAGGAGATCAGGCAGAGCATTGCTCGCCGGATCTTCCAGCGGTGGGCTACAAATGGCCATCACCGTTCCCATACTCGGAGCTTTGTATTCCTTCAACATATTAATGTGATAGGTCTTATTTCTGTCCGGTTCTACCTGTACAACATAGTTGTACTCATTCATCTTTCGGATAACCTGATACGGTCCCGACCAGGCAGCCATCAATTTGTTCTCCCGAGTGGGCTTGAGAACAAGCACCTGCTGACCTGGGATGAATTCCCTACTTCGGGCATTCCGGTCATACAGACGAGACACCGAGTATTCTAAAGCTTGCCTTAAACTAGCCCGGTTACATTCTGGGTACATGCTGGGTGTAACCTGGCTTGTTTAAGGCAAGGTTAAGGCATTTCTGCATTGACTAATGACCCATAGGATTAACACAGCAGGGGTCCCAGGCAGTCCCATTCAGTTTGATTGGGACTGCCAGGGACCCCCGCTGTTAATCTGATGGGCCATTAGTCAATGCAGAAATGCTGGGTCTAGTTTAAGGCATGTACCTGGGTGTCCCGTGGTCTTTTTGGCGATTGCCACTGGTTTGCCGCTGACCCGTGCTGAGGCGCGCTGACGCTTCTCAGTGAGCCCCTGCAGCCTCAATGAGAGCAGCTTTAGCAGGGACTCGCGCACGCTTCCGCAAATTTTTAGATTTGGCGCTCACGGGAGCGCAGGGTTGGTCATGTGAGCGGTTCGCCCAATGAGGGCGAACCAGCTCTGTGACGTCACCGGCCCACCCCCGCCCCCGGACGGCGCGCGGACCAAGGCCAGGGAAAGCACCTGCTTTCCCTCAGCCTCAGCGCGCCTCCGCACAGCTGCAGTCCTATGGACGCAGCCTTAGAATAGTCGCAGTCTCTTCTGTACCATTGCTTTTGCTTGGTCTGAGCGGCCCTGAGATGGTCCTGGGCCACCCCCATGAGCATCTCTAACCGGTCTGGGAGATCTACTACATACTGGATCACAGAAGCATCAGTATCAGTAGCTTCCCCCTCCCATTCCTCCCAGAATAGGTCCAGAGGTCCCCGTACCCTGCGGCCATATAGCAGCTCGAAGGGCGAAAAGCCTGTACATTCTTGCGGTACCTCTCGGTAGGTAAACAGCAAGTGCTGCAGGTGAATCTCCCAGTCTTTCCCCTCCGCCTCTATAAGGGTCTGAAGCATTTGCTTCAGGGTCCCGTTAAACCTCTCACATAATCCGTTTGTCTGGGGATGGTAAGGGGTAGTGCGCCGGTGCTGTACACACCATGCATCTCAAAGACACTGTAACAGTTCACTCATGAACTGCGACCCTTGATCGGTTAGGACCTCACTAGGGAAACCTACCATAGCAAAAATGTTCAGTAGCGCCGCTGCTACTGTCCTGGCGTCAATGGTGCCAAGCGCTACTGCCTCAGGGTACCGGGTGGCAAAATCCACCACCGTGAAGATGTAGCGCTTCCTTGACCTACTAGGAATCATAAGGGGCCCTACAATATCAATGGCTACCTTCTGGAAGGGTTCCCCTATTACCGGTAATGGGTTCAGGGGTGCCTTCACACGATCGCCCGCTTTACCTACCCGCTGGCAGGCGTCACAGGAGCGGCAAAAAGTGCCCACATCCCAGGACGCCCCCGGCCAGTAGTAACGCTGCAATAGCCGGGCTCTCGTCTTAGTGACCCCCTGATGTCCCGCTAACGGAAAAGAGTGGGCTACCTGTAACAGTTGCTGTCGGTACCCCTGGGGCACTACTAACTGTCGGCTACCGGTCAACCCCTCCTCTACCCCCGGGATCCCCGTTTCTCTATACAGGAGTCCCTGGTGCCATAGGCAGTGATCAGCGCCCTCCCCTGCCTGAGACTCGGACACCCGAAGTCTCATACTGGCCAGGCTGGGGTCTGATTTCACTGCCTCCCTAAACTGGGTCCCTAATTCTGGCCACCCCCCGGTCATGTCTATGTCGGGGGAATGGGGTACTGTAAGGGGAAACAGTAAGTCGGTCTGAGTCTGTGACTAAGCCTGGCTTACCTCCCCGGTCCTCTCAGAGACCTCCGCGAACGTTGGTCCCAATTGCAGGGGGACTGGAGCCACCGCCATCGCCGCCGCTTGGCTCCGGGTGACTGCCGCAACCGCAGCGGGTCTTTGTACCCGATCGTAGGTGCAGGTCATCGGACCCAGATCGTTGCCGAGGAGCACCACCGCATCCAAACCGGGTAAAACCCCCACCTCCCGCACACCCTGTCCCTCCCCCCAATCCAAAAAGATTCGACAAATTTGTAAAAATCGTGGCTCTCCGTCCGCCACTGTGATCTGCATCCCGGGTCCCGGGAGCAATTCCTCTGGTCGTACCATATCAGGTCGTACCAGGGTTACCGCAGCACCTTAATCCAGCAAGCAGACTGCTTACCGGTCACCGACTGTGACCGTGGTGAGGTGTCTGCTCCAGCCAGCCTTCTGCCGCAGCTCCGCTGGTGCTGTGGGATGTCCGCCGCTCCTTGCTGTGGGCACCGAGGAAACCAGGGCAGGCTCTCCATGGGACAACCCGCTGGGGGTTGTTTCCATGACTGGACTGGGATCCTTGGTGGAGGCCACCCGTACTCGGGCTACCGGCCTCGCAGCTATGGTGCGTTGCCCCTGATGGGGTCCGCTGGAACGCAGCAGCTCCGGGCAATCCGGCTTGATGTGACTGGTGCGGTTGCAGTTGTAGCACCGCTGCTCGTGCGACGGAGCTCTCCCGTCTTGGGTGGACTGATGCTTGCTGGTGGCTTCGTAGTCCACTGGGGAGTGGTGCAGACCCCCTTGGCTTTGGCCGCTGCCTTGGCATTGATCAGGGCTCGGCTCGTGATGTAGTCGTCCGCGAGCCTTGCTGCCTCCTGTTGAGTCTTTGGCTTTTTGTCGAACACCCAAGCTCTCACTGCCAGAGGGCACTGTTGCATAAGCTGTTCTTGGAACACCAGGTTCAGCAGGGTCTGGTAGGTTTTAGCCCCACATCCTTCCACCCATCGGGTCCCGTGCAATGCCATGCGGGTATTAAAAGTCACAAAGGACTCCAGAGGTTGTTTCTCCTCCATCCGGAACTTGCCACGGTAAACTTCTGGGGTGAGGGCATATTGGACTAGCAATAGGTCTTTCAAGTGATCGTAGTCATCGCTGAACTCATCCGGAACAGCCAGCAGGGTCTGTTTGGCAAGACCGGACAGCAAGGGGTCAAGTCGCATGACCCGGTCCTGTGGAGGTACCTTGTACCGGCGACACTGCATCTCAAAGTTCCTTAAGAAGCTGTCGATCTGGTCGGTACCCTCCACAAATTTGGAGAAGCTGTGATGGTTCAGCTGGGGAGCATTCCGGTCCCAGTGTACAGGGAGGGGTAAGCGGGTCGGTTTACCGCCAAAGTTAGGAACTTCATCCGCTCCTCCTGAGTTCCCCGGTCCCCCCACGTAGTAATCAATGACAGCATTTCGGGGGTGAATGGACTGGTCACCGCAACGGCCAATGCCCGTCCTGCTGCAATACTCCCGTGGTCGCGGAGTTCTCCCGCTCCCCTCCATCATTGAACATACCCATCCATGATGCGTGCAGTGTCCAGCAGCCGTCCCTCTTCCCAGGACGTAGAGTTCTAATAAAGCAATCATTAATGATTAAGTTGTGTCCAATAGAATTCCTCCAGCCTTTTTGGTTTGGTGTTTTTTCATAGTATGGTTACTTCTCAACGATATACTCCCTATATATCCTATAGGCATAACTTTCAGCCGGTATTGTATGAGGAAAGTGCCATGTCCCATTCCACGTAAAGTACAACACAAAGTAATGAGACAGATTAGGTTATTGCATAGTGGTTTTTAATAGTGTGAAACTGCTACAGTACAGATGTACAAGGTTATTAGACAAAAAGGTGTACATTTTATCTGCTCTTCGGACTCCTGTTAGGTTATTACTAAACTGTAGCATTCACAGTATCATAGGAGAAGAGTTTCGGTGCTCCACCTGCTGGCCATGCACTTAATTGCAACAACACAAATAATCCGTCTGCGCACAAACAAAGTCCGTGTGGCTCAGCTTGGCCATGCCACAGTTCAGGTGAGGACAACAAAGTGCTTACACCGCACTTCCGCGTGGCTGTTGAACATAAATCACACTATATATCCAAGTTCAACCAATACTAAAGTTACAGATACTTCTCCTATATTTGTATTTACAGCATTTTCTAGAGGAAGGCAAACAAAAAATCCCAGTGAAACATTATCCAATGGTGTCTCAAAGTTGATATAATTAACTCACAATGTCAATGTTAATAATGATTTGGAGGATGTATAGTACATGTACACTTAGATCAATACAGTAATAAATACATATATCATTTGTATCAATATTAATTCACTGTATGAGCTGTTAGAAAAAAATGTTAGGTCTTTGGGAACAACCACAAAAGTGAATGGGGTCCTCTAGATCAGGGGTGCACAAACTTCTTGCGCTGTGCCCCCCCCCTCCTGCTCTGCTGCTCGATTGCGCCCCCTCTTACCTTCAACGAAGCGCCAAATGACGCTACGGGGTCATGTGACCCACGGGGTCATGTGACGTCACGTGACCCTCTGCGTCATTTGACGTCACGTCTCCATGGTAAGTGAGTACATTTACAGAGGCCCTGCGCTTTTAGCGCGAGGTCTCTGTAACCGCTGCACTCCCTGCCCCCCCCCCCCCCCCCGATAAAGTCTTGCGTGCCCCAGTTTGCGCACCGCTGTTCTAGATATCAAGGGGCCACAATGTTAAATAATCAATCTATTAATGCATATAGTCTGCTTCCAATGCAAAGACAGAACCAATCAATAACTGTAATAGCAGGGAGGGGGGGGAGGGGGAGGGAAAAGAACCAGGACAGTGGAAGGTGCTGAGAGGAATAAATATAATAGCACTCACACAGCTGTGTGTGAGTGAGAATCACAACACATCTATGGACAGCTGTCTGAGTTTCCTCACTGCTGCTGTTCTGGCAGTCTCCAACCGCGCCACAATAGGATGACAGGTAACCGTGAATGGGTAACAGTCTGATTAATTACACAAAGTAAGTGCGTACATAGACTTACAATTAAAATCCCGTGCTCCGGCTAGCCGCAGGCTCATTCTTGCTTCGTTGTACACGGCCGTGAGAGTGCTATTATATTTATTCCTCTCAGCACCTTCCCCTGTCCTGGTTCTTTTCCCTCCCCTCCCTTCCTCCATCCCTGCTATTACAGTTATTGATTGGTTCTGTCTTTGCATTGGCAGCAGACTATAAGCATTAATAGATTTATTATTCCCTTTTTTTGATTGCGCTCTACAATTTTCGTCTGTCAATATTCCACAAGGATCAAGGGAAGATCCTTTCTCTGTCGAGCAGCACCACCTCATTTGGGCCAGTATACCATTTGTTTTTTTGGGTCCTTAAATTGTTATTAGTGTTTTATTTAGGGAGCGCTCCAATACTTGTTTTTATTGCCACAATGTAAAAGCCATGGGAATGGAGTAAAGAGACCGTTTTGTTAAGTAAGTAGTGATGAAGTAAATTCTTCAAAGCACAGTGTCTTTTATTAGTAATTTGCTTTCAGTAATTTGATTTACATGTTGAAAAACATTTGTGTTTTTTCTTTTGTTTCTTCTCTTAGAAAACTGCCTGAATGATGAGCAGAACTGGAGTGGGAAACGGTTAAGTACTAAGAACAACCTCCTCAAACATCAGATTATTCTTACAGGGGAGAAACCTTTCACATGTACAGAGTGTGGGAAAAGTTTTTCTCGGAAGAGCAACCTCCATGACCATGAGATGATTCACACAGGGGAGAAAGCTTTCATATGTACAGAGTGTGGGAAACCATACAGTAATGAGGGCTCCCTGCGCAAACACAAGAGGATTCATACAGGGGAGAAACCTTTCACATGTACAGAGTGTGGGAATAGGTTTTCTCGTAGGAGCTGCCTCCGCAACCATGAGAGGATTCACACAGGGGAGAGACCTTTCTCATGTGCAGAGTGTGGGAATAGGTTTTCTCGTAGGAGCTGCCTCCGCGACCATGAGAGGATTCACACAGGGGAGAAACCTTTCACATGTACAGAGTGTGAGAAACCATTCAGGAGTGAGAGCGCCCTGCGCCAACACAAGAGGATTCATACAGGGGAGAAACCTTTCACATGTACAGAGTGTGGGAAACAATTCTGTAATGAGAGCTCCATGCACCACCACAAGAGGATTCATACAGGGGAGAAACCTTTCACATGTACAGAGTGTGATAAAAGCTTTTCACAGAAGGGCAATCTCGTCCTACACCACAGGATTCATACAGGGGAGAAAGATTTCACATGTACAGTGTGTGGGAAACAATTCAGTACGCAGGGCCACCTTCGCAAGCACAAGAGTATTCACACAGGGGAGAAACCTTTCACATGTACAGAGTGTGGGAATAGGTTTTCTCGGAGGAGCCGCCTCCGCGACCATGAGAGGATTCACACAGGGGAGAAACCTTTCACATGTACAGAGTGTGGGAAACAATTCAGGAATGAGAGCTCCCTGTGCAAACACACGAGTATTCATACAGGGGAGAAACCTTCCACATGTACAGAGTGTGGGAAAATCTTTTCTCGGAAGAGCAGCCTTCTCAGACACCACAGGATGCATACAGGAGAGAAATAATTTGCTTGTTCAGAGTAGGGTTGAGCAATATAACAATAGCAATACCGTGGTAATAAAAATGGTCGGTAACCTAATAATGTGCTTACCATTATTTTTTACCATAGTATTCTAATCTGCTTGCTGCAGAGAACTGAGTGGGTGGCGGATCTGAAAGAGATTGAGGAATGGGGGGTGGGTCTGGCAGCGAATCAGGAGTGGCCAGGTCTTGCATAGAGAAGATTTGGGGTGGGTCTTTCAGAGAGAGGAGGGAAGCGGGTCTGGAAGCTCCATTACTGTCATATGCTGCAGTTTCAAGGAATCCTCCTGTTTGTAATCGCACCCTTTCCTTTCCTCACACATGCATCTCAACCCCTTCCTTTCCTCTATGACTCAATCTAAAGAGGGAAATTGAAATATTGCACAGCACTCTGGTCCTAAATAAAAGTCAGGAAGGAGATAGACCAAGGCCTATACTAATTCAATTCCTGATTATACAAATATATGGAACTTATAATGCAGTCAGCAAGAAAGGCAGAACCTCTACACTACTCGCACAAATAAGACTCTTCAAATTCAACAGCACAGGTACTATGAGAAAAAGATGCAAAGTTGTGAAATGGAGATATGATATTCAGAAAATAAGTTTGAAATTCTTCATATGGCACGTTGTTATAATGATGGTTCTGGAAATCATGAACTCTTTGTGACGGAGGTCAAATCATTCCTTGAATGTAAATAATTCACTGCAGGACCTTCCACCAAATCAGTCCGAATATCATGATGAACTATCCTAATTAAGTGTAGCGCACTTTTCCCCACCCAGATGTGTAGCTACGGTGTGTGGGGTGCAATACCTGGTGGTTCACAGGAGGCCTGAGCCTCAGCTGCTGGGAACCTGGGGTGTATCCTGGAACGATACTCTGTAGCGCCTCCACCTGTAGCGGGATTCTAGGGTGTAGAATGACCATGTTACAGGACACATAAAATAAACAATACACAATTGGTAAAGCAGAACAGTTTACTATAAGCCACTAACACAGTTACAGCCTACCCATCAGGCCTCGCACGACTGCACCTCCCAAAGTACCTAGGGACCCTTGGTCACCCAACCAACCCGGTGTCCACAAGGGGACCCCACCTAATGTGTGGTACAGCGCTGCCCACTAATGTGTGAAGATGAGTTGGTGCATTTTTTTTTGGTTCCTGCCGGGTTTGTCCACACCTGGGCACGCATATGGTAACAATGGGATCCACGGATCCGGAGCGAGGAACCGTGACACCTCCGCCTCTACGTTGGATGGGTCCCACTTTGATTGTACCACCATGTACAATGTCTCTTGGAGTAGACATTGATCTGGCCAGATCACTTAAGGCCAGAGCAGCCACATCCTGGATAGATTCCTATCACTATGGAAGCTAATGGGGCAGTGTCCCTGTCTAAGGGACCTGTCCCTGCAGCAGCCACAATCTAGTGGGTCTCAGGGCCTACTTTGGACCTAACGGGGTTAAGCTTGGCCTATTCCAGGGAAGCACAGCTCCCTGGACACTACCTCTCAGCTTCAGTTCCCTCCGTAGACTGGCGTACTCCCAGAGCGCGAAAATGTATCTATATTCAGCAGGAGAATCATTGCAGCCCTATTGGTGGATACACAGCATGTGACTGCAGCCCCTGGGACTGCTGGGGATTGTAGTTGTACAGGCATATTTGATCTTGCACCATCCATGGACTCTGCACTTACCTGTTGGGAAGATTATCCTTTTCTGACCTAGGTATACACACTAGTATATTCTAAATACAGATGTACTGCATATTCTTATGTGGCATTTCACTGTAACTTTGCAGGATTATACTGATGTCATCAGCAGTATACAGTCACATGTTTTTAATAGTATATTACTGTATTAGTTTTGTACACATATGCTTTATTAATATTTTGGTGTGTGGTTTATTTACACTTTCAGGGTGATTTATAGGATTGTGTCACTCCTCCCTGCTCTGACACGGATCCCATGGCGACGGATACATCTTTGTCCAGCCCTGTGAGTACAGTCTTGATTGGTGCACGCCCCCCCCCCCCCTGACGGCCGGGTCACGCTGACGTCATCATGGGGGAGTGTTCAGTCTGGGGAGAGGTGTGGCTGTGGCTGCAGTCCTCCAAGACAGCTCTATGCTGTATTGCCAGTGATTTAGACCTAGATGTCTGACGTCACTAGGGGGCGCCATATGGTAGCTCTGACGTCATCAGGTGGGCGTCAACATCCTGTTTATGTGGCAGAATGGGGAGGGGTGAGTATCAGGGGGGTGGTATATATTTTGACTGTTTTCATGTGTTTGGTAGCTTTCACCTTGAGAAAGGCAGTATTTGACGGCCGAAACGTTGTACTTTATGGTATATTAACCCTCCTTTTGAGTAAGACCGTGTGCCTGCTTCATTCTTCTTTGTACAGGGATTGTAGTTCCCCAGGCGGAGCCTATCATATACTCTCTGCCTCTGCCCTGCATCCTCCGCGCATGCGCAACACACCCTCGCTGGCCACTGTTGCCTTTGACACCAAGCAGGTGCGCATGCTTCTCCCATGATGACGCCCCCGGCACTCGCGCTCTCTGAAGCTCCGGTGATGCGCTCGTAACCCTGGACCGCCCACCCTGCTCCCGCACGCCCCCGGCACTTGCTGAACGCCCTCGCCCTCGTTCTCCGTAGTGTGATCGGAAGTAAGGGGAACTTGGGAAAGCCCAGAGGGGGTGCCCAAAGGGGAGAGCTTGCCACATTAGGTTTCATTAAAAGACCCAGCTTATTCATACTTAAAGACTTTCCTTCCATCTTTTTTCAAAAAGAGTTTTGTAAAATGTAGCATGTAATAATTATCATCCATTGCTAAATTATAAAAGTATGAATGGGGTAGTGACTCTACTATTCGTAATGCAACTGAATCAGCCTATCCCCTTATTACTCCTCCCCTAATGTTTACAATGCTCATAGTGTACGTTAAGGGTGTACAGGAGGTATCTTGTGATGAGTAAAGGATTAATCGGGCCTAAAATAAAGGTTATACCCGGTTGATTAATCCTAACTCACGTTGGGAATGAAGGGGTTAACCGTCTACACTACACCACTGTATTTGCCCTGTCCCAGCCTTATTAACCCCCATTTGCAGGCTATTCCCGGCCTGCTGTAATGAAAAATGAATGCATTGCCTGCTATATTCTGTGGAGACACAAGATGGAGTAGTGAGCACCGCAGTAAGCAGTGATTGAAGATGCGTGGCTGCGGTTAGGAGCCTGTGTAAAGGATGGGTATCCATTTTCTATTGGTTTGACCTGTAACCACAAGTCAATTGAATAAGTGGCTTGCGGTTAAATCTGAAGAGGTTTGTCAATTGGCATGGGAACTGTGTCAATTGACGTGAGAATTCAGTGAACTTGGTTCCCAGAAGCTGGCATTTCAATTAAGGGGGCTAACTAGAGAACGGAGGCACACAGCACCCTGGTTTTTGGTGTGCAAGTGTAAATAAATCATACACGAAGATACATATAAAAATTACAGTGATGGTACACCCAGAACATGAAGTTTGAATAAAGTGTGATAAACTGGTTTTAAAATGTACTGTACAGGCAGGAACTGTTTTTTCTATAAGCCCAGGAAAAATCCTCTGGCATGTAACTGTGTTAGGGGTGAATGAGCTGAGGGTATTCCCTCCCTGGCACTTCAAGGGGATACCGCTGAACCGGCGACCCTCAGTCTGACAGGGATGATAGACCCCAGAGCACTATAATGTATACATGGTCGGACTCCTGAGAAGTGGCAGATCCCGGACCATTGACACCTTTGGGTCAAACCTCAGACTAAGAGGCGCCAGCAAGAGGGTGTATCCCCGGTATGCTAAGTTGCCTGGGTGTCAAGCCGACACATGCGCTTTGCGAACCGGAAAGCCTTTTTGCCCGTTTTTGCAAACTGCGGGCAACGCGGCTATTGGTGGGTTAAATATTCTCGAAGCGGGGATTGGGTGCACATGTTAGAGATACCCAGGAATTGTCTATAACTGTGCCTACCGAGCTATCCCCGGTGTGGTTCCTATGATCCATGATGTGACTACACTTTACTCAAGACTTTGTTCAAGCACAGCGGCAGCCGTTCCGGAAGGCAAGGGGTTAATAACAACGCAACTAAGGATTTACCCCAAACTTCGGAATTCGTTTGCTCTGGTGACTCCCGAACGAATTCTAACGAATCTCTACGAAATTCTTTGAGGTGGCTAAGATATTAGATCGGCAAGTTGCGATCTGGCCACGGGACCTTTAAACCAAGACTGCATTTCTTGTGCTTGCAGGCAAAGGACAATCTATTTTGTTCCTGTATCCCAGTAAGTGTTGTTTTAAGTGTATTCTGCAGTTGTCGTGTGTTTGTCAATCCAGGGAATAAATCACAATATATTTTGCGCCTTGTGTTCAATTGAGTACCCAGAAATATAAATTGTTGATAAGTTGTGTCCAACGTGACATATCTTTCCATACTTATACCTGGTGGGTATGGAACAACAAACGATCTATCACTGCCGACCTATATTTTTAAAATCTTTTGATTCTACTGTTTTGGTGCTTCACCAGTAAGTGCTCTATTGTATAAGAACAGTATATTCAGAGTATAGTCCCAATGTCCATAATAACTGTATAATAACAGAGATCACCCAAGGGAGATTAAGGGACCTACTGGTGCCCACCTGGCTACCACAGAGGTTGGTCACCTGGTAAGTAATTACCTACCCATAGGGTTTAGATCAATAAAACAGCAGACGCTGAAAAGGAAAATACAGAGGGGCTGTTGCCCTTTACCTGACAGTGAAATCCAGACGGAAAAACTCTGCAGCGTGCAATCCTCAATGGTAGAGATCAGGATATGTAGAAGGAAAGGAGCACAGCATCCGCATCACAAAAATAGATAGGGCAACTCCAAATGTAGTAACATTGTGTTTTATCAGCTTAGCAATGAAGGTGTAGGAAACACCAACATGTTTCATCCAACAGGACTTTATCAAGGTGTGATTCTATTGTTTATTGTGTTTACTGCACCGACACACTTTATTCGAGCAAATACCCGGTATGTACCTGGCAGATACCTGGAATAAGCCACTACTAACCTCTGACAAGCCCCGTTGCATTTGCCTTCCCAGCCTGGGTTCATGCCTGGCTGATGGGCGGCTGATCTGTTAAATGATAATGATTAGGATTTAATAGGCTGCAATGCTTCGCGTGTCTACCAGATGGCATAAATTCATGAATTGTAATGCAGTTTATATATATATACTGTGCAGTATTGCAGCCAGCGGGAATAAAATGCTTCATTCCCTGCTTGGAAAATAACTCAATGTACTCGGGCAGAAAACAGTCACAAACCTCAATACACCCGGGTATACCCGAATTCGTGGGACTAGCCAAGCTCGAATAAAGTGTGTCGCCAGTGTACGTTTGCCCTGTTATTGCCGAGTGTTGGGGAAAAATGAAAGTATGTGTATGTTAGAGGCCCTGCATAGGATTGAGCCGGAGGACTTGCAGTGATGCACTGTGCGGGGGGTGCTCCTTCCGTGGTTTCAGAGTTTCATCAACTCGTTTACGTCTAATCAGGGATCACATTTCCAAACCATAAAGGCATGTTAAGGATCACTTCATTTAATGTAAGAGGTTTGAATTTTCCCATAAAGAAGAAAAGAGCATGGACGGCGCTTACAAGTCAACATCCCGACATTGCATTACTACAAGAACCACAATTTACATGCTGAACATATAAAGCTGTTAGCTAAGTGGATATCAAATGTGTATTTCTTCAGCTGCAATTAAAAACGCAGAGGAGGGGCAATATTAATTAATAGATCATGTCCCTTTACTATCACTGCTAAATGTAAAGAGGAATTTGAGGATTCAATAATTAACCTACTATTCATTTTTTTGAGATGATTACAGTAGCTCAGCCTTGACCATATTAAGCTCAACAGGCAGAGAATGGGCACCCAGATTTCTGACTGGACTGCAGGTGTAATCCAAAGGAGTTAATGATGTCGCCCAGTGAGAGCGTATATAGAGAGGTGTAAGGGACCTGTATGTGAGCGTTGAGGTCCACTAACAAAGAGATCCAAGGTTGGTTTTTTTTAGCGTATCAGTCAATATTATGCTTAAAATGAGTGAGGAAAATTGACAGAGTAAAGATATCACTTAAGATATGAGTCAGAAATCCCTGTGAGTAGAAAGGTGTTAAAAACATAGCAGGCAGCACAGGGACTAGGCAACAAGGCTAGGGACTAGACAACAGGGCCAGGGACTAGGCAACAGGGAGAAAAAAATGTGCCAAACGTGCCGCGAGAAGCACCTTCTCGCCACTGTTCGCCAGTTTCTCAAACTCATGGTATTCTAGGACCCCCGCGGCTGCTCGCCACTCTAGAATTGAGAATTTCACGCTAAATGGCCCCACCAAAAAAAGTTGGCAAGAAGGTGGTGAGAAGCTGGCGAGAAGTGCAGATTGGGACTTAGAAAAATGTTTCATTATTTTTAGATATCTACACACAAAAGGGGAGCCCCTGCACAACTGGGCAGTAACAGTGAGGTGCTCACTAGGTAATGTAGAATTGCATGTACTAGAAGAAAATGGAAACCTAGTAGATGAGCACTGTGACGGTAGCTTTGAGACAGGCTATAATAATACACCAAAATATATAACTGGGTTGAACTGAACGAGACTTAGGGCTCTATGCAGTAAGCGGCGAAAAAGTGCAATCGCCAAGGGTACCTTATCGGCATGATTTGGGTGATTTTCCCTCTCCGTATGTAATTAGTGCCGAATCCCTTCCAAATCAAGCCGAAAACATTTGCGCCCACTCTGCCGATGATTTGCCGATTACACACAGGTGTATCGGCGTGCATGGCGGGGTGCAGTTAGGTTCGCCAATTAAACTTCTTGCTGAATCTGCCGAAGCAAGCATGTTTTTGATTGAGCGGCCCATTTAAAGGCAGCGTGTATTGTTATTCATTCTCTGTGTTGTTGGGAGAGAGAGAGACGCACAGAGCTGGCCGATTTACAAATTTCATATTGACCGAGGTTTGTCCTTTGTTGTTTTGTTTACATCTTTGTCTTGTTTTCAATTTGTAAGTGTTCAGTGCGATTGGCTTTAAATTTCTTTTCTGTTCTTTGTGAATGCTAGAGATATGGCCGCAAGACGTGGGAAGAGTGATGCTGGTGTGAGTGGTAGTGGTAGTCGTGCAAGTACGCGTCTGAGTGAACGTAGGGTTCAGGGGAGTGCTGTTGCTGCGAGTGCGAATGGTGTTGCTGGGAGTGCGAGTGGTGTTGCTGGGAGTGCGAGTGGTGTTGCTGGGAGTTCGAGTGGTGTAGCTGTGAGTGCGAGTGCTGCTGGTGGCTCTGTTGCTGGTGCTGCTGGGGTGTCTGGTGGTGGGGTGGTTGCTGGTGACCCGCTTTTGAAGTCTCTTCCATTGGAAGAAGGAGAGTCCAGTCAGCAGCAGCCAAGCTCTGGGCCTGCACGTATTCGGAAGAAATGTGTGGAGCGGCCACGTAATCCTCGGTTCAATGAACAGGAAAACATTTCTTGTTACAGGGATTCTGGAGCACTATGACTGTCTGTATGGCCATTTGCTAGGTAAGTCTATCTTTGCATTCATTCTTCAAAGACATGTATTGTCGGAAGAGATTTGACGATATCAGGGCAACATTAAAGAAAAAAATACAAGCACAACGGATGCGTGCTTCTGGCACTGGAGGTGGGCCGCCAGCACAAGCTCTCATCTTAACACCATTGGAGGAGCAGATGCGGGAAAAATTTCTTCCCGTCGTCGTGGAGGGTATGGCCGGGGACAGAGATATCGGAATTTATTCCCAATATAAGCATACCTACATATATATCTGTATATATGTCTCTCTATATCTATCTATCTATCTATCTATATTTATATCTAGTTGTCCTACTAAAATAACAAATTAATATATAAGGTGGCACTGAGTGCTCATTTGCATGTAATTTCCCACAATCCCTTGCTGCAGTGGAAGCGCTGTATGCTTGCCGATGATGGGGAACGACAGGGTTGCACACCTGTCTAAGACATGCAAATGAGCATACAGTAATATGTACTGTTGCTGTAAATATATATATATATATGAAAAAAGAAAAGAGAAAAAGCGCCCGATCCTTGTGTAAAATCAGATTGACATTTTAATAAACCATGGACAAGACAATTGCACACTTACAATTAGTCTGATTAAAATAAGCGTTTTATGGGACCTGCCCATGCACCAAACGAAGACTTCACCGTCACCTCCGCTCTGTAATCTCACGATCAGTTCGAGACCCAGCAGTTGAGAACGCCGTTTTCTCCAAGGTGTTTCTATAACAGACATCCGTCAGGAGCTTCTCAGCAGCGTGCGTCCGCCATTACTCCCACACATGCGGTGCTGGATACCGGAAGGATTTTCCTTGTATTTCCTTGGTCTCTCTCTGGTGCCGAAGGCAGGTCAGCCACCGTAGTTTCAATGCAAACCGTCCCTACGCGTTTCTTCCGCCTTTGCTTGATGAAATCCGCAAAGGCGGAAGAAACGCGTAGGGACGGTTTGCATTGCATTGAAACTACGGTGGCTGACCTGCCTTCGGCACCAGAGAGAGACCAAGGAAATACAAGGAAAATCCTTCCGGTATCCAGCACCGCATGTGTGGGAGTAATGGCGGACGCACGCTGCTGAGAAGCTCCTGACGGATGTCTGTTATAGAAACACCTTGGAGAAAACGGCGTTCTCAACTGCTGGGTCTCGAACTGATCGTGAGATTACAGAGCGGAGGTGACGGTGAAGTCTTCGTTTGGTGCATGGGCAGGTCCCATAAAACGCTTATTTTAATCAGAATAATTGTAAGTGTGCAATTATCTTGTCCATGGTTTATTAAAATGTCAATCTGATTTTACACAAGGATCGGGCGCTTTTTCTCTTTTCTTTTTTCTAATAGGTACTATGGGGACTTGGTGAACCCAAGAAGAAGCAGCCTGGACTTTTGTTTTATTTACTCATGGACTTCATTTGGACTTAAGTATCAATTTTTATAGTTCTATTTTTGTATTTTTATGCTATTTTTTATGTTCAACAGTTTATTTTTATCTTTCATATATTTTTGCACATTTTTTCTATCATTTTTTGTTTGATGTATGTTGTTTTTTTTTTTTATATATATCAATTATCAATTAGTAAATTAGGCACTAGTTGGTTCATGCAAACATCATAATCACTATTGATATTTGGTGCAACATTTTGGCACACGTCACCGGAGTGGCAGCAATTTGGGTGTATTTGAAAAAGGGGCGCTGTCTTTATAACTGTCCATATATATATATATATATATATATATATATATATATATATATATATATAAATGATTGATAATCTATGTAACACCTATAAACAGGACATTACTGCCTCATCAACTCTTGCATGGAAGATAGTGCATTCAAAGGCGAACATACATAAATTGCAGTAACACATTTCGTTATGTTTAATAAAAGGTCCTTTTTTGCTTCGTCATATACAGAGAGCATAATTAGGAACATGTAGCATATGTTATTTAATTGTGTTCATATGTAGCTCACTTCAGATTATTATTTCGCTCATGTACCAGTGTGTGAAACCAGCTGCAATTAATATGTAATCACAGCATAGACGAGAACACAGGGGGTGGGGTTGGGCACTCAGCCAGGTAACAGGGTCATGTTACGGTCAACTTTTTGAGACGCCTTACAGCTGCTAGAAACAAATAAAAGCTCAGGGTGCTGTCACGTCTTCGGGGAGGGACTACAGTTCTTAGAAGCTGCCAAGCTAAACAGAAGTTCATCACATTCATTTGAAATGGTAACTCTATGAAAACTTTCACCCACCAGGCCACTATGTATGAAAACGTACGTAACTCATTCGTTCACTCATATGTTCTTTGAACCTTATATAATCGGCACATTATCACACCAGTAGCATCTGTGAGCGACACACTGCATGTGTTGTTGAGTGTCAGCCACATTGAGCGCTACACCTGCTTCTATTAATTGTTCACACATATCCCTAAAAAAAATCTTTCACATTTCCACTATTACGTACTTAATTATAAGCATAGTTAACTTTGCTGTCATGGTAGTTATGTACATTATTATTTTTATATTACTACACAAGATATGCAGTGTATGTCCAATAGAACACTTAATTGTACAACGCATTCCTGCATAAACATTGTATGTTGTATAGTATTTACCAAAAATGTGCCAAGTAGCCTCACATGTACATTGATGTTAAAATGGATAATGTACAGCTTGCCAGAAACATCTTTTCATTTCATTAAGTGATGCTGTTATTTAGCCATAAATACTCCAAATACACAAACTCCTTATGTTAATTATGTACACATGTCAATTAAAATCTTATGTTATTCTTCTATATAGTTGCTCCTGGAGCTCATGTGTCACCTCACACTGAACAAGTCTCATCACCTGGCTCATCCAGCTCCTCATCAAGGCTGGAAGATGAGTGTATGAGGTGCAGGACATCTAATGTGTACATTTCTAGATGTTATGTTGCCATGCTAAATAAATGCCTTTCAAATGTAATTAACTTCACATCAGTTATTGTCACAGAAAATGTAGTTTGTAATGACAACATGTATTGTGTGTGATGTAAACTATCAGCTAGGAGTTGTGAGGTTACAACAACCTTTCATTCATTCTTCTTTCACACTGAGTCGAAACATAATTGTTACTTCAAGCTACATTTTAATTTGACACAACAGAAAACTTATGGAAACATGTTATGTGTTACACTGTGAGAACAACTCTCATTATATTGACAAACAACAGAAAGTTCCATGGCAGTTCATACTGTCTTCATTTATTTGTAGAAGCTGATGTTGCCAATGAAAGACAAATTCAATCAAGTGACCATGAAGATGTTCCCACTCGACGAGTAACACAGCATTCAAGTCTTCCTGCTCGTGACACATACTCAGCTATTGCAGCTTCTGAAGAAAGAATCTTGGTTGAAGAAAATCGTCGCCATTCAGAAATGATGTCAGTGCTTGAAAGGATGATATCACAGCAGGAAAGGATGATATCACAGCAGGAAAGGATGATATCACAGCAGGAAAGGACAATATCACAAATGTCACAACTAGAAAGAGTCATCATCCAAGTTCCTAAAGAAATACAAAATGTAAACAGGACATTACAAGCAATAGTTGTTAATCTAAGCCAAGCTAATTAGTTGAGAATTACTGCAAGGGAACAACAATTCCACTTTACCCCATCTGAGGATGGATCTTTACATGCTGCAAGTTTTTCACCCGAGTCATCAGTTCTTCATTCCCCAGTTCTGAATGCTACCGGTACAGTAGGTGCAAGTTCTGTGCAGGTCCCTGTCAACATCCAACCGCTTACATCTGTTCAAAATCAGGAACGGACACCTACAAATGGGACACGAAAAAGAAAGTTAGGCCAACAATTACTACTAACCAGTTTTTGGAACAAGATTAAAACACCAAAACAGGAAACGTCTCTGTTGCAGGGTACATGCAACTACACACATGGGTTTCTTGACAAGGCTGTTATATTTTGCCTTGAAAAATATACAGCACACAAAACAAAAATAGCTCTTTCAGCAACAAACGAAAATGGCTTTTCCTTCAGCAAACCGAACAAAACAGTTTCTCTTTAGCAGACAGTTTATATATATGCAGATACCCTTTTTCTATGCAGGGGACAGACAGTTCACAGTTTCACTACTTTGCTACTCAGACCTTGTTTTCAGGAATCACTTTAGCAGCTTACTCCTCTCTCATCACCAGCCTCCATCTGTCTACAGCCTGGGTTTTAAAACACCTTGATTAGGCAGCTGGGATCCAACTAATTATCCTGAGGTTCCCAGCTGAAGTTAACCTAGTCAGTGCTGCACTGCAGACTAGACATAGGTTTTCCAGGCATATAACTGGTGGCTTTTGTTTACCCTGTCACATTCTTCCCCTGTTAGTGTGTGGCTGGGGCTACGCACGGCTGAAGCCCGACCATCCACCCCTTCTCTAGAAAAGAAGTCAGCATTTGCGTTCTCTTTTCCCGGCCTATGCTGAATCTCAAATGAGAAGGGTTGGAGGGCCATATACCACCTAGTCAATCTAGCATTGGAATCCTTCATGCTATTTAACCACTTCAGTGGAGCATAATCCGTCACCAAAGTAAAATGGACTCCTGCCAGGTAATGCCTCAAAGCCTCGATTGCCCACTTTACTGCGAGGCACTCTTTCTCAATCACTGAGTAGTTTTTTTCCCTTGGGAACAATTTCTTACGCAGGAAAAGGATAGGATGTTCAACTCCCTCAAACTGTTGTGACAACACTGCCCCTAGCCCTATCTCTGATGCATCTGTTTGCACTATAAAAGGGCTGTTGAAGTCCGGGCTTCTAAGGATGGGACCCTCTGATAGACACCTTTTTATGTCCTCAAAGGCTCTCTGACAATCCCTTGACCACACCACTTGTGTAGGGGCACACTTTTTTGTGAGGTCCGTTAAAGGGGCTGCCACTTCCGAATAGTTGGGGATGAACCGCCGGTAGTACCCTGCTAAACCCAGCAGAGAGCGTACCTGCATTTTTGTTTGGGGGGTCGGAACTTCTTTCAGGGCAGCTACCTTGTCGGCTAGTGGCCTTACTTTTCCACCTCCCACTGCATACCCTAAGTATTTGGTTTCCGCTTTACCCAAGGCACATTTCTTAGGGTTGGCTGTGAGTCCTGCCTCTCTTAGAGATTTGAGGACCGCTTTCAGCCTAATTAGATGGGTCCGCCAGTGTTTACTATAAATGACAATGTCATCTAGGTAGGCTGCGGCATAAGTCCTATGGGGCCTCAGTATCTTATCCATGAGTCTCTGAAATGTGGCTGGGGCTCCATGCAGTCCAAATGGCATTGTCACAAACTGGTATAAACCCATGGGAGTGGCAAAGGCTGTTTTGCATTTGGACTTTTCCTCTAAGGGTATTTGCCAGTATCCTTTTGTCAAGTCCAACGTGGATATATATTCCGCGTTACCAAGGGCGTCAATTAATTCGTCCACCCTTGGCATCGGATATGCATCAAACTTGGATACCGCATTGACCTTTCAGAGGTCCACACAAAATCTTACCTTCCCATCGGGTTTAGGGACCATAATTAGTGGACTACACCACTCACTGCATGATTCCTCAATCACTCCTAAGTGTAACATTTCTTGTACCTCCTTCTCTACCAGAGTCCTACGACTTTCAGGCAACCTATAAGGACGGGAACGTACTTTTACCCCAGGTGCTGTCTCAATTGCATGGGAAATTAAGTTAGTTTGTACTGGTAAGTCAGAAAAAACATCCTGGAATTAAGTAATTATTGCTAACAAGTCCCCTTTTTGTTCAGAGGACAACTGTTTGCCCATTGGGATTTTATCGTCACTCACGATGTTCTCCCGTGGAGGCTGAGGACCCAAGTCCGTTTCCTCCTCCACCGGGTGGATGAATAGAGACCGCTGCATCTTCCAGGGTTTCAGCAAGTTCACATGGTAAATTTGTTTACCCTTCCTGGACCCTGGTTGAGCGATCTCGTAATCCACATCACCCGTACGGCGGAGTACTTCGAATGGGCCCTGCCATTTGGCCAGGAGTTTACTCTCACAACTGGGTAACAATAACATCACCTGGTCTCCTGGGTGAAACACTCATGCGAGCATTCTGATTGTAATGTCTCTCCTGACTGTCCTGGGCTGATCTAAGATTCTCCCTGGCAAAATGGCCGACCACATCTAGGCGCTTCCTAAGGTCTAGTAAATATTGCAGGGTATTCTTAAAAGGGGACTGCTGTTCCTCCCAGGATTCCTTTAGGAGGTCTAGGATACCCCGGGGTTGGCGGCCATAGAGCAATTCAAATGGAGAGAATCCCGTGGAGGCCTGGGGAACTTCCCGCACTTCAAACAGCAGAAAAGGGAGAAGTTCATCCCAGGCTCTCTTCTCTGAATCTACAAATTTCCTCAGCATCCCTTTTAAAGTTCGGTTAAATCTTTCCACCAATTCGTCAGTCTGTGGATGGTAGACCGATGTCCGAACAGACTTGACCTCTAGTAACTTTAAGACATCCTCCACCAGTTTAGCCATGAAATTTGTACCTTGGTCTGTCAACGTAACCTGGGGAAGTCCAACCCGTGAGAATAGTTCCAACAACTTGTTGGCTACTTGCTTCGCCGTTGCTGTTCTCAGGGGGAACGCCTCAGGATATCTTGTCGCATAATCAACTATTACAAGGATAAACCCGTGTCCTTTCGCAGAAGGTTCTAGAGGTCCTACCAAGTCTACCCCAATCCTCTCAAAGGGAACTGACACCAAGGGTAGAGGAACCAAAGGGGCTGGTTTTTGTCCTTTTGGACTAGTTAGCTGGCACTCCAGACATGCTGCACATAGCTTAGCAATATCACTATGCATCCCTGGCCAATAGAATCGGGATGAAATACGGTCCAATGTTTTATCCCTGCCCAGGTGACCACCCCAAGGGACAGTATGGGCTAGAGTGAACACAGATTTAACAAAAGCCTTGGGAACCAATATCTGTCTGGTGACCTCCCCTGTTTGTGTCTGCCTATTCACCCTATATAGGATATAATTTGATAGCTCAAAATGGGGGAATACTATCACCCCCTGTGCATGTAAAATCTGTTCATCAATTTTCACCACCTTGTCATACTGTCTAGCAAGGACTGGGTCTTCCCTTTGCTTCTGGCGAAAGTCAGGGAGATACAGGTCTGGTAAATCTCCAGGGCCCATATCCCCCTCCCTTTGGCCATCCCCAGCCATCACTTGTGACCTCTGACTACTAGAATGGTCACCTTGAGACCCATATTTCTGCAACCAGTCCTGTTTGTCCAAGCATCTTTGCTTCCGAGTCTTTTGAACCCGGTGTCTACTGGGAAAAAGGTCTGCCAAGAAGGGGAACAGTTTGCCAGGGTTCTCCTGAGCCCTAGAAGGAGGCTCCTCGTGAAGGACTGGGGCCATTAGGTCCGAAAAGAAAGGCCAGTCCCGACCGAGCACAATGGGGGCAGGGAGCCAAGAAGCGACTCCTACTTCGAGGTAAGCCTCCTGACCTTTTACCTGTAGCTGGATTTTGGCCGTCAGATAGCATTTTACATCGCCGTGTATACATTCTATGCTCCATGGGGAGTCAAAAGAACACACGTTGGGCGGTATCAGTTCCTGGAGGACCAGAGTTTTCCCAGAGCCCAAATCTACAAGGGCCTGGACGGTTTTTCCACCAATCAGGGCTGGAAGTAGCCAGGGCTTGTAATTTTCCCCAGTAAAAGCCGAGGCGACGGTTCTGCTGAATGAACAATCCATCATGGATTGCCTGTTCTCCGCAGGTGGAACATGGGGAGGGTTCCCTCGCAGGAAGGGGCTGTGGATAGCGCTCCGCTGGACCGGTTACTGGAGAACAGGCATCTGGTGGGTCCTGTGGGCGACGTCCTCGGAAGTTCCTCGCACTTTGCGATGAGCCGACATCAGGAAGGAGATGAGGGTCTCTGCGGTGACCAGCATCTGGACTCCGTCCTTGCTGGAACGACTGCTCCTTCCGTTGGACTTGGCGGTTCCGTGACAGGCTGTAGGTTCCCCATTGATCCGACCTCCCTCTTTGGGCGTCCGCTAGTGCCGGTGGAGTCGGGTCCAGGACACTCGCCTGCTGCTCAGCCCCAAGGAAGTTCTCCACGAGTCGGACCGCCAAAGCTAGGGTTTCAGCAGCGTGGCGTTTTACCCACGAGCGTGCGGAAGGGGGTATTATTTGTAGAAATTGTTCCAAAACCACCTGCTCAAGAATTGCCTCCTTAGTGCACTCCTTGGTTTGTATCCAGCGCGTACATAAGTCCAATAATCGCTGAGTGAGGACCCGGGGTCTCATCTTAGCGGTGTACTTCATGTTCCGGAACTGCTGCCGGTAGGTCTCTGGGGTCAGACCTAAGCGATCCAGTATGGCGGCTTTTACTTGGCGGTAGTCCATTGCCTGATCTGCTGGGAGACCCTGATATGAGGCCTGGGCTTCTCCTATGAGGAGCGGGGCCAAAGCAGTTGCCCAGCGATCTGTAGCCCAGCCCTGAGCTTCGGCGACTCTTTCAAAAGTCAGTAAAAAAGCCTCTGGATCCTCGTTCGGAGCCATTTTCCTCAGCAGTATCGGGGTCTGCTTGCAAGTTCTGGACTGGCAGACCCCTGGAATTGGGTCAGCAGCTTGGCCATTCGCTCCTCCTGTGCTGCCTGCTGCGGGGTTAGGAGCTGGGTTTGCTGCTGCAAAAGTCTTTCATCTCTCTCTGCTTGCAGCCGGGCTTGCTCCTGCATTAACTGTCCCTGCTGTTTGGTCTGCTCGCACAAAAACTCTTAAAAAAATTCTTCCATTTTTTTTTATTCTTGTGTGTATGTATGGCCCTTTAACTGCAGGGGCCTTTCAAAATCCTTCCCAATTCTTGACACCATATGTTGCAGGGTACATGCAACTACACACGTGGGTTTCTTGACAAGGCTGTTTTATTTTGCCTTGAAAAATATACAGCACACAAAACAAAAATAGCTCTTTCAGCAACAAACGAAAATGGTTTTTCCTTCAGCAAACCGAACAAAACAGTTTCTCTTTAGCAGACAGTTTATATATATGCAGATACCCTTTTTCTATGCAGGGGACAGACAGTTCACAGTTTCACTAGTTTGCTACTCAGACCTTGTTTTCAGGAATCACTTTAGCAGCTTACTCCTCTCTCATCACCAGCCTCCGTCTGTCTACAGCCGGGGTTTTAAAACACCTTGATTAGGCAGCTGGGATCCAACTAATTATCCTGAGGTTCCCAGCTGAAGTTAACCTAGTCAGTGCTGCACTGCAGACTAGACATAGGTTTTCCAGGCATATAACTGGTGGCTTTTGTTTACCCTGTCACAGTCTCCACCATCAGTCGTGCAATGTGTACCAACTGGTTCACAACTGCCACAACCCACACCCAGTGCCCCTGAAGTGTCACAGCCCACACCCAGTGCCCCTGAAGTGTCACAGCCCACACACAGTGCCCCTGAAGTGTCACAGCCCACACCCACTGCCCCTGAAGTGTCACAGCCCACACCCACTGCCCTTGAAGGGTCACTGCCCACACCCAGTGCCACTGAACTGCCACAGGCCAGTACAAGTCGTACAGTTAAGGCCAAAGTAGTTGGCAAACGGAAAAGGCTAACACAACAGCCAACAAGCAGGCCTGTGACTCAGTCTCAAAAGGATAAACAAACACCTACAAATGGGACACGAAAAAGAAAGTTAGGCCAACAATTACTACTAACCAGTTTTTGGAACAAGATTAAAACACCAAAACAGGAAACGGCTCCACCATCAGTCGTGCAATGTGTACCAACTGGTTCACAACTGCCACAACCCACACCCAGTGCCCCTGAAGTGTCACAGCCCACACCCAGTGCCCCTGAAGTGTCACAGCCCACACACAGTGCCCCTGAAGTGTCACAGCCCACACCCACTGCCCCTGAAGTGTCACAGCCCACACCCACTGCCCCTGAAGTGTCACAGCCCACACCCACTGCCCCTGAAGTGTCACAGCCCACACCCACTGCCCCTGAAGTGTCACAGCCCACACCCACTGCCCCTGAAGTGTCACAGCCCACACCCTCTGCACTTGAAGTGTCACAGCCCACACCAACTGCCCCTGAAGTGTCACTGCCCACACCCAGTGCCACTGAACTGCCACAGGCCAGTACAAGTCGTACAGTTAAGGCCAAAGTAGTTGGCAAATGGAAAAGGCTAACACAACAGCCAACAAGCAGGCCTGTGACTCAGTCTCAAAATGATAAACAACAATAAATGATCACATTCACTAAATCTGTAGTTGGCCTGGTGGTGTTTAATGCAGATTATTTCATGACTACTGTATGTATGATCAAGTCCTGATGCTTCAAAGCATTCAAGTATGTCCTTGTACACATGAAGGTTTTGAAATGTTCACTGTCTGAATTAACGCATCATTTATAACATATATTTATGTATTATTCATCAGTTGATTAATGGTACAACATTACACAGTTGCCATGTTTATAGAAGCTGACATTCACTTAGCTGTTAAACATTTTATGTATGTGTGTTTGTTTGGTAATGTAGATAGTCATTGCATGCTAGTCATCATGTATGAGTAGTGGTTAGAATAACATATCTGTTAGTGTGTATTAATATATCTGTAGTCTCTATGGATACTGTATATGTACACACACAGTGTATATATATATATATTTTTTTTTTTTATATATATATATATATATATATATATATATATATATATATATATAAAAAAAATTCTATCCCAGTGTTGTCAGCAAACAGGCCTTGTGTTAATGACATATACATGTTAGGACACTTGTTTAAATTATGGCACTAATATTATGAAGCCAATAATTCACTCACCTGTATGAAACTTTCACGATGATTTCAACAAGGCCTACTTTCACACATCAATGGCTTCAGTTTAGAACTATATTAAATATATATATTATCTTATTTACCAGTACAGGCCTTCATGGCTCAAAAAAGGCCTTGTTTGCTGTTAACTACTACTTATACTGCTGCGGCCGAGTTTATTCGAGCATTTGCCCGTTCTCGGCCGCAGCAGTAACCTGGCGCGCGCCGGAGGGTGCCGGGCGCGCGCCGAAGCAGCGGAAGAGCGCCCTCCGATCGGGGCGCTCTCCCTCCCGCTGCCGGGTCCCCCGGAACCCCCTGCCGCCGTCCCCCACATCGCGGGACACCAGGGCTCCCTCGGGGAGCCCTGGACGCGCGTGCAGGGGGCGCTGGCACCCGATGACGCGTGACCGCGCATCGGTGACGCGCGGCACGCTGAGGGAGTGAGGCTAGCAAGCCGGGGCATCCCCCGGCTTGCGGAACTAGCCCTGCTCGGATTAAGTGTGTCGGTAGTGTACACAGCTGACTCTAATAGGCCCTCAAACATACTCACCCAGTAATGTTATAAACTTTAATGAAGTCTGAAGATAATAACAAGGCCTGTTTGCATATAAGGCCTTAAATGTAGAGATATATACATATATATATATATATATACACACACACACACACACACAATATAGTTAATTATATATATATATAGAGAGAGAGAGAGAGAGAGATGGAGATCTCTATATATAGTGATTATATATATATATATATATATAGAAATAGATATATAGATATATAGATATATCTATGTATATATCAAGAGAGACTAACAGACAGAGTGTAAGAGAGAGAGAGAGAGATAACCAGGCACAAAAAGAGAGAGACAGAGATTGAAACATTGACGAACAGAGAGAGAGAAAAACACACAGATGTGTGTCTGTGGGTCATTATAGGTCAGTGTAAGCAGTAATCTATTCATTCTACCACTGTAGAATATTTCACACACATTGTTTTTTTAATTAAAATCGTACACTTGGTTTGCACATGTTGATTAAGCCGAAATAAAAGTTTCGTTTACAATGAAATGGCTATCTTACCCAAAGAATGTGTGGCAATTATTTTAACACATTTTTAGTGGGGGCAAAACAAGGCGTATAATATAGAGCTTGTATTGTAACCTTGGAAGAAACCACGAAGATAACATGTAACTATTTTCACATTCAGCAGACAAACGTATGCGCTCAACTTAGACACTCATCACTTCAACACAGCAGAAATGGCAGAAGCTTCCACATTGCACAGCCATCCACATAAATCATACAAATTTATGATTGCAGAAGCAATTGAATCAACTGATGACAAGAGAGCAAGCGTGGGCCAAATCTATGACTTAATCCAAAAGAAATATCCATACTACAAAGAAGCATGCCGATAATCAAATTTTAAAACTTCTGTACGATTCACTTTATCAGCAAATGAATGTTTTGAGCGTGTCCATGATCGCCTAGATCAATATCAATATCAACATCGATATGGATGTTGGCATATTGCCCCATCATTTAAAATTACCATGGAACATGAAACATATCTTCTGTTAAATAGCATATTTTGCCTAAGACCAGTTACAATGGAGCCACACCGACTTGCGCGTCTGCTGCTATACCTGCTGCAATACCTGCACCCTCCATTCATCAAGACCAGATGCAAGATGCACATAACAACTATGATATGTATCCAAACTTATTTGGACAATACCAATGTGGATGGGAAAACAACCAAGAACTTTACGTACCTCCGGACGTCTTGTTTGAAGAAGGCAGTGCAGATTCCTATGACCGCCTCATGGAGATGTGTGTCATTCAGGATTCAACGGTTGCCTCAACCATGGATGAAACTGTAGTGCCTTTCTGGAGCGAGCAGTTGCAGCCAAACCAGTTTTGACTTCTACAAAAATGGTAAATACAATAATCGTTATGCGTTTACTCACATTATAAATGGCTACATTTTTAATATCCACCATTTGTTAGCTAAATGCGTGGATACAGCATAACATTGCAGACAGCCTTACATGTAGCGTGCACAAAGACATTATTTCCTATAACAATATACTACATGACGAAGCATTACTACACATTGTTGACGGACTCACAAAACCTAGATTAATATCTCTTTTAAAGTATCATTTCAACATGTTACACTAACTGTAACACACACACCTCATTTTTTAGCATGCAACATAGAAAAAAAAAGGGTCTGCCACATATGACGTGGGATCCTTGTCATGTCCCAAGGCGTCCTTAAAAAGGTTTGCGAATGGAAGCCCCGCCCCCAACCGACATGCGCGCGTGAAAGTATATTGGCTGTGCCCGTTGCTTATTGTTACGGTCAGTGCACTGTGTCATGCGCGCGCGTCGGTGTTTCGGTGCGTGCACAGTGCTGGAGGCCAATGTTAATTTAGTGGGAAGAGTGTTTGCGTGCATTTCACGGTGCCTTAACATGACGTCACACGTCTTTTATTTGCTCATTGGCTGATCGGCCGTTGTTTCCGTGCACACACGTCCGTTTACAAAGTTTATATAAGTACGTGTGTAGAAGTGATTTAGTTTCGCTTCCATAGCATAACTTCCAAACATGATATGCTTACTGCTAGCAGCACCATGGAGGGACATGTATTAAACGCACAGCATACACATTGTTTAGCGCATACGCTAAGACTTAGTCCACACAATTGTGAAGTGCGCGCACAAATGAAGTTGTGCGCGCACATTATTATGTATACAGGCACCGGATATATCATATCCGTAGTAATGCCAGCAACACCATAATAAAAATGACAATTCAGTATCTGTGGTTTGATCCTTGCACTTTCAACATATACGTTACTTATGCGTGAATATCCACAATCATATAGAGATGTGTTACGCGTTGTCATGCAGAGACATATATAAATGTGCCATCTTTGACCATCATGTGTTTGCTGTATTTCACAGATGTCACGGATGAATACATGGGATCAATGTATGATTTCAGATGAGCCACTCGTTATATTAGATGATTGTGACGACGACCGAACAACTATTATAATGCATATGTAACAATTCTTTCAATGCTTGGTGCGCAGATTAACAATGAATACATAATGTTATCCGGTTATGCCTATATTTACTATGCACTTAATTAACATAATGATGTTGCTAAGCACTGAAGTTAGAGCTTTTAATGTTTTTTGGTGATTTTCTACTAACATTATATGTCATGCTCTGTTAAATATGCAACCAACATTCTCACTCAGCAAACACATTTGTCTACTATATTGTATAATGTGACGTGTGACTTGTGAAAGAATGTAAATGCTACATAAAAACACGTAGACATTCTATCTGAAAGTACACAATAAAAATAGGGAGGTGATATAAACTGTTTATTGGTGTGATAAGTTATTTTTCACCTAAGTTGTAGTGCTAACCTTACATGCATGAGCTATTGAATATTAGTTAAAGATCATGAAAAGATAAAAATTTGTGTGTATATTTTATTCTCACGACTAACTATAGTTTAGTGTTTTTAGTAAACGTTCAACACATACAGAGCGAAGTGAGTCTGATGATACAATATGTTAGTTTATATCATTTGACGTTGAAAAACATGCATGACACAAAAAGTGCAACACACACAAACACTGCTGCTGAAATGTGTGCGTATGCAAATGTCCACATCATTGACGTTCATATGTTGACATTAGTTGTAAAGGATCATGATAATAATGAATAACTTACGTGAATGAAATTAAAATTATATTAACAACATTGTCATTGGGTCGAATAAAGTATGAAAAGTTGAGAATACAAAGAAATAACATTTTGCATGGTGTTAACATTTTGACACATGTTACATGTACGTCAAATCAACACGTGTGACTTATACATACACATGTGACAATGTTGTAATCAACATGAAGATGCATTGATACAATAACTAATCACATACATTGCAATGTAAATGATGTACAAAACATTGCTGTGTTTACAGGCAAACATGCATTGAGTGTTATGATCACTCGTGCATCCGCGGATGTTCTCCTCCCAAAATAAATATTTGAGCAGGGTTTATCCCCTTCTCTCCACCCACCCCAATATTACAGGAATGGAATTTGGAACGTTTGCTATATTAAATGTTATGTAATGTCCCTAATGCTTTTCAAATACACTGCACATTAACCACCAAGTGTAGCTAAACGCATGTACACTATACAGAAACGACATGTTTCAATAGTCACATGTTTTTCAATACGTTGTGTTTAGACATCCTGTAACTATACCTTTATAGAGGCTGGCACATCTTATGACAGATGTGAGTTGAAATACATACCATGAGCAGTCATTGACGTGATATAAGAAAAAAACAAGCACAAAACGCAATAGTGAAGTATATCAAACTGTGTTGAGATATTTATAAAAGGGTAATATATCTGCGTACATCAAATAGATAGAACTCAAGCATCTCGTGTATCAATACACAAATTACCACACAGCTTGTCGGCGGGATAGGCGATAGTACAGGGGCCCTCGGATGGATCTCTCACACTCTCTCTGCGTCGGTTGGACTCAGTCGCTGCAGTCAATGGCATGCAGTTTGTCTCACACCTGCCAGTAGGGAGACCGCAGACAGCAGAGATTCCTTCGGGGGGAACAGTCATACCATGTATGTGTCCTCGCACAGTGTCTCAGTCCACGTACACTTTCCCCTGCATTGATAGAAGCCGCCGGTTCCTCCTCTCCACGCCTAGCAGCCCGTTGCTCAGCTGTGATGCTGAGTAGGTCTCCCTACTGGCAGGTGTGAGACAAACTGCATGCCATTGACTGCAGCGACTGAGCCCAACCGACGCACAGAGAGAGTGTGAGAGATCCATCCGAGGGCCCCTGTACTATCGCCTAACCCGCCGACAAGCTGTGTGGTAATTTGTGTATTGATACACGAGATGCTTGAGTTCTATCTATTTGATGTACGCAGATATATTACCCTTTTATAAATATCTCAACACAGTTTGATATACTTCACTATTGCGTTTTGCGCTTGTTTTTTTCTTATACTTTTAGCTCTTGGGAGTGTTTGAGCCACTCCATATATTCAGCAGCATACGCCACTAACCAACAGATTTGTATGGTCTTAAATTTATCACTTCCACAGTTGGGTTGTACTTGATTTATTGTTATTAACAATTAATCTAAGAGGGTTAATATACATAACTTAATCACTATATAGTATTACTAAAGACACTGTCTATCATCACAATTGGGTTAATTTTTGGTTGCGCACTTTATTTTTTTTTATTTTTCTTTATTTATTGACGTGATATACCTTGAAAAAGAAAACATGAATGAATATAAAACATTGTCATGACATGTTCATTAAGGTAAGCAACACACCAAAGTGTCTCTTTTGTGTTACATATGAAACACCATGTAGATTTCGTTACATATAATATGAAAAGCACACTGGTGTACACATCATTGTGATGCACATGTCACACTGCAAAAATAACATTGTATGTAACCATACTGCACTAACGAATGACTATGGACATAGTAGGAGTATTGTGTATGCTTAACCAAAAAGAGCATGTACATAAAGTATTAATTTGTAACACATGTTATATTCACATACACACAAAAACTTTACATTATAAGAAGGATTATAGAACCTGTGGATGAATGACATACCGGTGACACATGCATTTGTCCACACAGCAGAGAAGAGAAAGGTGTGCGACCCATATTCATCTGTTTCCTAAGTGAATGGTATTTGGACAAATGTATTTTTCATTAAAAATAATTAATATATGTATGTAGTACTATGAACATATATGTATTTGCTTACATGAAAAAAATGTATTTATGACATTCAGACGTGTCTCAACACCACTGGCTGTTTGCTCAGTGTCAGCTGGTAAATTGACGGGATGCTCCTCCTCCAAACCCTGACGTATGTCTGTTTGCACATTATTTCTGAGTGCCACATTGTGCAAAATGCCACATGCAATGATAATATTAGACACTTTATCAGGCTTATATTGAAGTGCCCCACCAGCTCTATCGAGACACCTAAATCTTGTATTGAGAAGCCCAAATGTCCTCTCTATAACGGATCGCGTACTGCTGCGGCCGAGTTTATTCGAGCATTTGCCCGTTCTCGGCCGCAGCAGTAACCTGGCGCGCGCCAGAGGGTGCCGAGCGCGCGCCGAAGACACGGAGGAGCGCCCTCCGATCGGGGCTTTCTCCTCCCCGCTGCCGGGTCCGCCGGGTCCCCCGGAACCCCCTGCCGCCGTCCCCCACATCGTGGGAATCCAGGGCTCCCTTGGGGAGCCCTGGACGCGCGTGCAGGGGGCGCAGGCCCTCGATGACGCGTGACCGCACGTCGATGACGTGCGGCACGCCGAGGGAGTGCGGCTAGCATGCCGGGGCATCCCCAGGCTTGCGGAGCTAGCCGCACTCAAATAAAATGTGCCGCCTGTGTAGATATAACGGATCGCGTAGATATATGGGCAACATTGTACCTCTCCTCTGCTTCACTTTGAGGCTTTGGCACCGGGGTCAACAGCCACGGCCTAATTCCGTATCCTGAGTCACCTATAATCCATGGTGCACACATAAGGAAAAATTAGTGATAACATTATAACATACAACAATTCCTAGAAAAACAAGAGTTTTGTGTTACCACATCATAATATGTACTCACCCACCAGCCAACCAGGTCCAAAATAGCCTTCTTCGAAAGCATGGAAGACTGATGAGTTTCTCAGGATAGAGGAATCGTGACTGGAACCAGGGAATTTGGCTACCACATGCATAATCTTCATCGTGGCATCGCATACCACCTGAACATTCAGGGAATGGTAGTACTTACAGTTGCGGTAAGCATGCTCACTCTGACTAGGCGGGATCAAAGCAACATGGATGCAATCGATTGCACCCAGCACACATGGTATCCCGGCTATGGTATAAAAGCCATTCCTGACTTCCAGCCACTCTGTGTGCTCTGTAGGAAAATGAATATAATTCCTAGCGCGTCTATTGAGTGCACATAGAAACTGGGTAAAGGCCCGCGAGAATGTAGATTGCGAGACGCCGCCCACTATGCCCACTGTTGTCTGGAATGATGCGGAAGCAAGATAATGTAATGAGCACAGCATTTTAACAAGCCCAGGGACTGCACGACCTCTGGCTGTCACAAAATCTAAATCTCCCCGTATCTCTTCATAAAGAGCTAAGATTGCTGCTGAACTCAAACGATAGCGACTTACAATCTCCTCCTCACTCATCCCATCTAACAGGGTTCTCTCCCTGTACAAACGAGGACGAGCCACAACTTCTCTCCTCTCTCTTCTCCTCTCATCTCCTTGCCCTCTCCCTCTCCTGTCCGCGTGCCTGTCCCTGTCCCTGCCACTGTCCCTGCCTCTGTCCCTGTCCCTTCCTTGCCCTATGACATCCTCTCCATCAGCAAGCCTCTCGTGCAATAGAATGTTCCTCCGTCTCCTAAACATTCGCATCATTTTGAGGTCTGTATCTGTGAATGAGCAGGTAATTGCCGTCCTTTAAATATCTATGTGATGATGTCAGGTGAGTTGCTAAAGTGCAAGGTGTTACATTAACATATCCAAGTAGTTGACTCCCAACCTCTATCCATTTGATATAACAAGTATTATTTATGTGTATTCAGCAGCCAATCATGATATTTCACAATGATGTAACGTGAAGCTTTGTACAAGCATTTATTGGAAATTATTTGTGGAATGTGTAATGCATGTACCACTTCTGAACGCAACACTCAGTCATCTAATTAGGATACAACCATGACATTGACGTAGAAAAAGTTCGCTGCAACATGTCTAATTTGCCATGTTATTGTCACATGTTCACATCAATTAATTATACTGTGCATATGCATAAATTTATGCCATCAGGATAGTTGCTATTGATTCAGTTTCAAACGTGTAACAATGAGTAACTATTATAGATGTGTGTATAAGTGTTACGCCGGTGCTGCCCGCAGACCAGACCCGTTCCTTTCACTGAGGTGAGGAACGTATAGAAGCACGCACCCGCAGCAAAGGGAGCGTGTCCGGAGTGTGGTGATTTCGGCGTTGCCAGGCCAGGTGTATTTCGCTAGCAATACTTGCCGGTACCGGTGTAGAAATGCCGTTGTCGTTGCCGTTAGCCAAGGTCTGGGATTGGAGAATTCTGGAAGGTCGTTTGTCCAAGCAGGGGTCTTAGAGCCAGAGAGAGACGTCCGCCAAGCCAAGTCGTAACCTGAGTGAATGAGAGAGAAAACGCCAGAGTAGTAATCCAAGTGAAAACTATGTTGAGCAATGAATGATAGGAAGGACTGGCATTATAAAGTGTGGCTGACCAATCAGAAGTGAAGGCAGACCTGGAGGACTGCGTGGAGCCATCCTGGATAGGTTCCCTTGATTGGCAGACAGGTGAGGACTCTTGTCTTGACAGGAGATCATATTCCTGTATTGGGGGCGGGTCTTCACTGCCAGAGCAGTGAATAAATTAACTTCGCCCGGCGCGCGCTGTTTAGGCGCGCGCCCGAGCAACATGGCGGCCGCGTGAGGTACTGCTGGAAACCGGGGATGCCGAGGACGATGGGGAACCCCCAGAACCGACGGAGGTGAGTGGCGCTGGCGAGGGGTGCGCGCCACGGCAGCAGGAGGGAATATATCAGCAGAGGAACCAGGGCGCGGGCGCCGCGATCCCTGATTCCTCACAATAAGTTAGCATGAAGTGCTTGCAATGCATCGTGTTGAATGTAAACATGCAATGTGATTGAGTGTCCAATTGCGGACGTCATCAAAAAAGGGAGGACACAAAATACATGTAAACATGAAAACAAAGATCTACATTAACGTTTGATCATGCGTTACATATTACAACCATTGTATAATGTATAGCAACATTACTATACGCTGGATGTGTTACATGTGTGAAATGTGTAACATCATATAATAAATTGAAGCACACTTCAGTAACATGTTTGATATGATGTGAGCTGCTCCTTTAAGAGTTGAGTATAGGATTTTCCCTTGACACATCATCACATGATGAGTAATGTGACACGCAAATGATGATAACATATAAAAGTACAATGTTATGCAAATACTAAACGTAAGGGGTGACACGATGAAGTGAATGACCTCGACACTGTAATGGCAAGCACATTTGTATTATGAGCAATAGAACGTAAACACTACTATAATGTTATAAGTCCCCGCTCCACTGACTCCATTGATGTAGAGATGAGGTTTTTTTTCTAAGTGCCGTTCCGGCAACCTTAGCGATCGTTCTCCCCTCCAACTTGCCAACTTTAGTTGGCGGGACCAATTGCCGATGAAATCTCCATTTCTGAGTGCCGATCAGCACCGATAAGCTGATCTGGGCTACTTGAATACAGCCGATTTAAAAAAGTGCCGAAAAGTGCAGATAAGGGGCTTATCGCCAGGCGCATGGCGAAAAATTTTTATCGGGAAGAAAAAATGCAGATTTAGAGCACTTATCAGTGCGTACTGAATCTCATATCCAATTTTGGCGGAAAAATGCCGAAAAAAGCATTATCGACACTTACTGCATGAGGCCCTTAGATATGATAAAATATAATTTATTCCTTGAAAAAGGTGAACACAACAGATTATACAAATAACAGACAAAATATAGATACTTACTTAAAGGTTTGGACAAGAAAAGCCATCAGGATACAGGATGGGCCATTTCTTCCATAATTCAGGTTCAGATGTAGACATCACGACAATGCATGAAGACCATGAAGCACATGAAGACAATTGAGTAAGGGGTGAATCTGTCTTATATACCATTTCAGCCCTTTACTCTCAACCCTAGGCGCCGAGCTGGCTAGGAAAATCTCTTTGAAGGAGATTTTGGCTTCCCTTGTAAGTGTGAAGACCGACACTTAAAAACACTCAGTTCCTTTGTTCCTGACCTTAGTATAAACAATCAGGACAGTTAACTTTTGATCACCGGGCTATGCTAATTCTTCAGGATGCCCTTCCTGCCCTATTTAGCATAGCAGATGGAGTCTGCATTTTCAGAGCAGATCCAAAATCCCATATACACTTTAATATCTAAACATATTAATAAGTTCCGTTATGGTGGGTCCAGTGGGTCGAAATCTGACAGTTATTAATGCCTACAGTGACCCTACATATTGGCCAAATTTCAACTCTCTGTGACCTCCCTAACCGGAGATACAGAAATGCACTTTAACACATTTTTTTAAAATACAGGATTCGTCCCTTTAAAAATGAATTTCTGCTTTTCACTCTTTCCCCATTGAAATCAACGGGGTCCGCCGCCATAGCGTTGAATGGCGGGCTCCGCCTTTGTCGTCAATGGGGTTTCCCGCCATAGACTTTCAATGGAGAAACGGCCGCCATTGAAATCTATGAGAAAATCCACAAATCTTTACATTCGTCCACACTCCGTCTGGTTGGTCTGAGAGGGCTGGGAAGGGGCATGCATTAAAGCCGGAACCTTGGCTACATGCCACCCAAATCCCATCCCTCTGGTCATTCCAGAACCGGAGATATGGACTTACATTTTTCATCATTTCACACTTAGGGCCTCATGCAGTAAGCGCCAAAATAGTGCAATCGCCAAGGGTTGCCGATAGGCCTTATTTTGGCGATTTACCCTGGCCGTATTCAGTAAGGGCCGAATCCATGCCGATCCCTGCCGAATCACTGCGAAAGCAAAACTGCCGATGAGCCTGTGCCGAAACAGCCTGGCTTCCGATAACCTGCCAATAGGCCGTTTCTGCCGATATGTGTTTGCAGCAGAGAGAGATCAGCCATTCTCTCTGCGCAAACATCGTCAAAATAAAAATTATTTATAAACAACTTTGACTAATAGTGTACATGTGCAGGGGGTCTCCGGAGCTGAACCGCATTGGTTTCAGGTCCGGGGACCCCCTGCTTCCCGAGATACAGGCCCCTTTATGAGGTGCCGGTATCCCTCTGCATTTAAATGTCCCGATCACGTGACCGCGGAATGTAAACAAAGCAGAGGGATACCGGCACCCCCTAAAGGGGCCTGTATCTCGGGAAGCAGGGGGTCCCCGGACCTAAAACCAAAGCGGTTCAGCTCCGGAGACCCTCTGCACATCTACACTAGCAGTAAAACACATATATAAATAAACATTCATTCCTTACCTTTGCGGCTATGTGCTACGGTAACAAAGCAACATGAATGTATTTTTAATAATAGTGTACTGTGAGCAGGGGGTCCCCTGAGCTGAACCGCATTGCTTTGTGGACCAGGGACCTCCTGCTTCCCGAGTTACAGGCCCCAGAATGTGTCATCGGGTGCAGTGTAGACGCCATCTTTATAGCAGCCCATTCGCGCCGTGCCCATTATAAATATGGCGTCTACACTGTAACCGATGCCCCAAACCGGGGCCTGTAACTCGGGAAGCAGGGGTTCTCTGAGCCACAAATCAATGCGGTTCAGCTCAGGAGACCCCTGCTTCCGCACAATATTATTAAAATACATAAATGCTGCTTCATTATCATAGCGTATAGCCGCTAAGGCAATGAAGGGGTTAAGGCAGAATAGCATGTTTATTGGGGACATTTGCCCCCAATAAATATTGCAATAAACAACATACACCCCCTGTGTATTTAAAATACATAAACAACAATAAATACATTAAATAAATATAGCACTCACCCATTTCCAGCTGCCACGATGAAGGCCATCCTCATCTTCATCCTGCCCATGCCCCCTCCGCTGCTGCAAAACAGACACAAGAATGAAAACATCCAATGTAATGTCCCCTAACCCCTTAATCACCATAGCGGTTATTAACCGCTACAGTCATTAAGGGGTTAACCCACCCTCACCCACCACTCGGGATGCCTACATACCCTCCCACACTAACCCCCCACCCCGTGAGGCCTAACCACCCTCACCCACTACCCACAAGGGAGGCCTACCCACATACCGTTGGGGCCAATACCCCCCCACCCCCACCCCCAGTACCCACAATAAAAACAATACACTGACCCACAATAAACATCATTCTATTTATTAAATACATAACCCACCCCCTGTGCCCCCCCATAAATACATGATTTATCCTTTTACATACAGGCTTCATACCCCAGCCCCACGTGAGTCCCTGGCGGGCTGGCGGGGCACCTGACAGACCTACAGGGTACCAGCAACTTGTTTCACACAGGTTCTGGAGGCCTGTTGGTGGGTCCCGCCAAGTTCCATGGCCCCCAGGTGGTCTCCTTGGGTCACCGAGGGTCACAATTGGGTCCCCACGGTAGGCCCGCGGATGTCTGGGAGCCCCGGGTCAGGTGTCTGCGGGGCCTCGGGTGGTTCTCACCGGGGTCTGGGGAACTCATGAGTGCTCACTACAGGTCCGTGGTGCCCCCATGGATGTGGGACCACCGCTTCATCCCCGCACCTATGGGTCTGCGGTGCTCCCACGGATGTGGGACCACCGCTTCATCCCCGCAGACTACGGGTCCGCGGTGCCCCCACAGATGTGAGGCCACCGCTTCATCCCCGCAGGTGTCACCCATGGAACCACCAGCCTGATACCTGTGAGATACCCGAGGAGACCGCAGGTGGTCTCCAGAGGTCTCACGCAGAACCACGGAACAAACCCTGAATGTAAAAAAATAAACCTGGCCTATACATTCAATACATACACCCCCCCCCACCCCCTCCAACACCGACAGTACAATAATGTGCAAAATAACTATTATCCAGATAGGGATAATAGATTATTTGCCCATTATTAAACACATTAACTAGCATATTAAAATAAATAAAGTACTACTGACCTCATTAATAAGAAGCCCCCGTCGCCAGCAACATCCTTGTCTTTCGTTGCCCACAAAATACATAGCCAATACAAAGCCAATACATTGCAATTACATTCAGATATCAATTAACCCCTTAAACACCTTATCGGATAATAACCGCAAAGGTAATTAAGGGGTTAAGCCACACTGGCCCGATACCCACCCTTGCCCATGAATTTGTAGAGTGGCTTCATCATGCAACTATATATATATATATATATATATATATATATACAGTATATATATATATATATATATATATATATATATATATATCTGTATACAGGTTTATATATATATATATATATACACACATGATGAACCAATATACAAATAAATGTAGAAGGGTTATCAAAAACATGCTGTACTACAAATACCACTTATCCATACAGACACACTACAATAAAATCAATTACTTTTAATAATCCAATCTGATCTTCCAATCAAAATCTTCAAATGCCACTCAAAAACCTCAAATGACAATCAAAACATTGCATTTACATTGTATATATGATGCATACAATCTATGCACCATATACAGTACATTCTGCAAATGAATGTTAACAATTACATATTCAAAACAAAATACCAATACATCCAAACAAGTATACTATTTAAACCAATCCAGTAAACATAAATCAATTAGCATTCATTAATTACAAGAAATTATGTTGTTTTAAAAGCTTGATTTGCTGTGTTTTAAATTAATTTGGCTATGCTGCTATGCATAAATGTGTGTATAATGTATGTTAAAATTAGATAGATGTAATTGTTGCTATTGTGTGGTGTACTTTAGGTCAGGGTGAGGCTTGCTTTTGTATATTGTATTCTTGTTGGTACTTATATTTTTTCACAGGATAACTTGTTCAGTTCAACGCTTGAATTAGTTAATTGTTTTATTGCTAGGGATGGAATGTAAATTGTTATGGGATGTAATTAATGAATGCTAATTGATTTATGTTTACTGGATTGGTTTAAATAGTATACTTGTTTGGATGTATTGGTATTTTGTTTTGAATATGTAATTGTTAACATTCATTTGCAGAATGTATATGGTGCCTAGATTGTATGCATCATATATAAAATGTAAATGCAATGTTTTGATTGTCATTTGAGGTTTTTGAGTGGCATTTGAGGATTTTGATTGGAAGATCAGATTGGATTATTAAAGGTAATGGATTTTATTGTAGTGTGTCTGTATGGAGAAGTGGCATTTGTAGTACAGCATGTTTTTGATAACCCTTCTACATTGATTTGTATATTGGGTCACTATGTGTATATATATATATATATATATATATATATATATATATATATATATATATATAGTTGCATGATGAAGCCACTGTACAAATTCATGGGTGAAGGGTGTGTATAGGGCCAGTGTGGCTTAACCCCTTAATTACCTTTGCGGTTATTATCCGATAAGGTGTTTAAAGGGTTAATTGATATCTGAATGTAATTGCAATGTATTGGCTTTGTATTGGCTATGTATTTTGTGGGCAGCGAAAGACAAGGATGTTGCTGGCGACGGGGGCTTCTTATTGATGAGGTCAGTAGTACTTTATTTATTTTAATATGCTAGTTAATGTGTTTAATAATGGGCAAATAATCTATTATCCCTATCTGGATAATAGTTATTTTGCACATTATTGTACTGTAGGTGTTGGGGGGGGGGGGGTGTATGTATTGAATATATAGGCCAGGTTTATTTTTTTTACATTCAGGGTTTGTTCCGTGGTTCTGCGTGAGACCTCTGGAGACCATCTGCGGTCTCCTCGGGTATCTCACGGGTATCAGGCTGGTGGTTCCACGGGTGACACCTGCGGGGATGAAGCGGTGGCCTCACATCTGTGGGGGCACTACGGACCCGTAGTCTGCGGGGATGAAGCGGTGGTCCCACATCCGTGGGGGCACCGCAGACCCGTAGTGAGCACTCGTCAGTTCCCCAGTGTTAGGTATGTGAGAACACAGCGCCTCAGGCGGAGCTCATGGCTCTCTCCTTACACTGCTCAGACTCTTCCACTACAACCACACAAGCCCCCTTCAGCTTCATCACTTACCCCTCGGCATGGTGGGACGCTCCACGAGGTTCTTCCTCCATGCTCTGCGCCGCAGCCGTCGGCACGGAATCGCCGTCCCACGCACACGTGCGCACCCCACGTTGCTTCCTCTCATGCACACGTCGGATTTACAGTGCACACACAAAAGCCCTTGAACTTATCCCCACTCAGGCTCCACCCCCAAACACCGCACGGTTACAATCTGGCTCTTGCTGAGTGTCACCTGAGCTCTAAGAACAGCATCCAATGCACTGAAGCTCCCTTGGCTCCTCCAGGCACGCCCCCTCTCCTGGTTGGCTTTTCCAGCTTTATATACCCTCTCTGTTCTGTGCTTCCTCGCTCGTCATAGTTTTTGTATGGGTGTTTCACAGTGCTTGTTCTTTGATTCTCTCGGTTTTTGACGCGGCTTGGCAGACTACCCCCTTTGGCTCTCGACTTCAGATTGTTCCTGTTTACATACCTTCTGGCTCCCTTCGACCATGACACTCATCTCGATCCCTCCAAACGTCTCCTACCCCTGATCTCGGCAACGGCAACGACCATTCTACTGGGAAAAACGGTACCGGCAAGTATTCACTCAATACACCCCATCTGGCCTGGCACCATATAATACCACAACCCGGACATGTCCCTTGCCACCTCAGTTCTAGGGACAGGTCTGGTCTGCGGGCTACTCCAGCGTAACACCCAGACCCCCGTGATAACCACCCGAGGCCCCGCAGACACCTGTGTGTCTGACCCGGGGCTCCCAGACATCCACGGGCCTACCGTGGGGACACAATTGTGGCCCACGGTGACCCAAGGAGACCACCTGGGGGCCATGGCGCTTGGCGGGACCCACCAACAGGCCTCCAGAACCTGTGTGAAACAAGTTGCTGGCACCCTTTAGGTCTGTCAGGTGCCCCGCCAGCCCGCCGGGGAGTCACATGGGGCTGGGGTATGAACCCTCTATGTAAAAGGATAAATCATGTATTTATGGGGGGGCACAGGGGTGGGTTATGTATTTAACAAATAGAATGATGTTTATTGTGGGTCAATGTATTGTTTTTATTGTGGGTACTGGGGGTGGGGGGGGTATTGGCTTTAACGGTATGTGGGTAGTGGGTGAGGGTGCTTAGGCCTCACGGGGTGGGGGGTTAGTGTGGGAGGGTATGTAGGCGTCCCGAGTGGTGGATGAGGGGGGGTTAACCCCTTAATGACTGTAGCGGTTAATAACCGCTATGGTGATTAAGGGGTTAGGGGACATGACATTGGATGTTTTCATTCTTGTGTCTGTTTTGCAGCAGCGGAGGGGGCAAGGGCAGGATCAAGAGGAGGATGGCCTTCATCGTGGCAGCCAGACATGGGTGAGTACTATATGTATTTAATGTATTGATTGGTGTTTATGTATTTAAAATGGGCACATTCACTATTATCCATTTGTGGATAATAGTAATTGTGGCCATTACTATACTGTATGTGTTAGGGGGGGGGAGTTATTTCTTTATAAGTATGTATGTGTTTTGACATTAATTTGGAGGGGGCACATCATTGGTACTGCAGGCCTGCGGGTAACACCCGAGGGCCCCCGCCGGCCTATAGTATCATTGATGTGCATATATGTGTATGCTAGGGGTTATAGGGGTTGTTGGGGTCATATATATATGTAACGGGTTTCCCCCCCCCCCCCCCCCCCCGATCGCAGATTATAGGGTGGGGGTGCAGGAAACATATATTGTCACTCAGCATGGTGCACTACTTGTTGGCTCACAGGAGGGCTGAGCTTCCGCCACGGGAAACCTGGGGCACAATACTAGCATATACCATTACAATGATGCAGCGCCTCCACCTGCGATGGCTCCCGCCAGAAGGGGAGTGGTTCCTCGTAGGACAATACCCAATAACCACATACAACTGATTGTATAAGAACGAATACCTTTTTACAGATATGGCTAGAACATGCAATGTCAACAGATAGTAACAGGTGTCCCTTTCTAAAGGTAACCTGACTCAACGATTCCTTATGGTTAACGCTAACGGACACCACGGCGGGTGTCCACACTTAATGCGTCACGGCGGACGCTACTGTCCCAACACAATAATCCCACCCTCAAGTCCAGTAAGTCCCACCCAAAGTCTTGCACTCCCAATACATAGACCAGCTTGTGTGTATTTGTGTGTGACTGCGCAGTCACTATATCAATTGATAGGCCTTGTTGGTGCACGTGAGTAGATGCGTTACCTGCCCGGGCTCCAGCCGCGGGTACTGCTACACCGCAAGGGAAACGCTGGGGTGTCCTCCAAAGGTGGGGTGAATTCCAGCGTGGATAATATCACCGCTTCTTCCGCCGTCGGTACCTTGATGATAACTGGGTTGATGTCCACAGGCTGCTGTCAATCCTACTGAGCCTCCGCACTTATAGTCTAGCGGTCCCTTAGAGACCAAGCTTAGGCCCAAGCCTTTCGGCGGAAAGCGCAGCGTCCGCTGGATTCCTCACTAGCATATATATAAAGGGGCAGGGTCCCTAACCTAGGGCCTGTCCTTATCACACTCCGCTAGGGTGACTCAGGGCTATCTGGGGCCTAGGGGAGTACTGGCCTAGTGCCAGGAGTCACGGACTCCGGCACCCTACCTCTTACCCCTAGCTACTCCAGTCGCCAACTGCCGTCGTGGTTCCTGCGCGCGAAATTTATCTCTCTGTGGCCAACAGAGCTCCTCTATCCCTATTGGCTCCCTGGCGTCACGGGGCCGCTCCAAAGGCTCATGGGACATGAAGTCCTCTTGCAAAGCCCTCCTCTATAGGCTAGTCCTTCGCGGGCTTTCTGGACCTTTACTGCGCAGGCGCGAGCTCCCTGTAGGCCTGGAGTGCTCCTGTTCCTCGCGCATGCACAACGCCCCTAACAATGGCGGCGCCCTGCTCCGCGAACTGACGGAACCACCACAACTCGATGCCGGCCGCAACCCTTAGTACTACGCGGCTCGTGTACCAACAGGAGAGCAGGTAATACCGCAAGGGGACCTGGCTACATATATATATATATAGATATATATATATATTTATTTATTTATATTCATTTATTTATTTATTTATTTAGATATATTTATTTATTTCGTGTGGGGCTGCTGTGTGTGATTATTTTTTATTGTGGGTAGCGGGGGTGGGTGAAGGGGGTATTAGCCACAACGGTGGTTTGTTTAGGGCTTGCGGGTGGGTAGCGGGAGGGCTTAACCCCTTCATGACCGTAGCGGTATTAACTGCTACGGTCGTGAAGGGGTTAAGTGCACCCGCAACCCCCCCACAAGCCCTAAACAAACAACAAGGGCCAAATACCCCCTTCACCCACCCCCGCTACCCACAATAAAGCTGGCCCGGTGGGTTAACCCCTTCATTACCTTAGCGGTTAGCCGCTAAGGTAATGAAGTGGGCTGTACATGCATTTTTACTGCCTCGGATGCATGCCGGGGGGCTGCGGTGCGGGTATCAGTTCCGGAGACCCCCGGCATCAGTCCCAGACAGGAAAAAGACCTGATTTTTTCTAAGTGTCGCCCTTGCCGATGCTTCTCTACCAACTTGCCAACTTTAGTTGGCGGGACGAGATGCCGAAAAACTCTCAATTCTGGAGTGCCGATCAGCAGCGAAAAGCTGATCGGGGCTTCCTGAATTCAGCCGAGTTCAAAAAGTGCCGATAAGTGGCTTATCGGCACCCGGCTGCCGATAAGTTTTTATCGGCAACAAAAATTGACGATTTTTCCCACTTATCGGTGCTTGCTGAATTGGGAGGGCAAATTTGGCGAAAAAATGGCGATAAACGGCTTATCGGCGCTTACTGCATGAGGCCCTTAGTCATTTTTACGCCACGCGGCTTTTCCCCATTGGAATCAATGGCCGGCGCCGTCATAGACAATGCATTGCGCACGCCGCCATTGGATTCAATGGTGCGACCATCCTTCTCCTTCTCGACCCCTTAAGGGGGGTCTCTCATTCCTGGACCCAGTGGGGGTCGTGTGTGGGGGTTCCTAGGGGCTAGGGGCAAAAATAATTTTATTCCCAGGTGTCCTAGATTCTAAGATTCCCACACCAATTGTCATTGAACTTGACCGAAGTGATTAAACTCTTTTAAAAGACATTGTATCCGCTTTTGCGGTCTGCGGTTTGGATGGCTGCCAACCTGTTCCTCGAGGCCGGCGTTGAGGAATCTCCATTGAAGTCAATGAGCCCATTGACTAACAATGGGAAACCGCCGCTCCTCCTCTCGGACGCCACCTGCTGGTCGTCGCTGGAAAACAGGTCCAAAACCGCTACTTCTGCCATTAGAAAGCATGGAGTCTCAATGGCGACCTATGGAAGGCTGCAAAATGGAGCCTGAAAGGGCGGGAAAAGGGAACAAAGGGCTGTAATCACAAAATTAACATTAACCCCTTCCCTCCCGCATCAACCCTAGTGTATGTGTGAGTGCAAACACCAGGATGAGACATTACATTTATGCAGGGGAATAAACAGTTGGATACTGAAGTAAGGTAAAAGCACATTACTGGACCCCTGTCCAGTTAACCCCTTGCTTCCCAAGTGAGAGTAGGGGGTGGCCAAATGGGGTGTAACCCCTTTAATCCCGGGCCAAACCCTCTCTACCATGACAAGCACTCAATCACAACAAGAGTATTTTGATAATGTTAAAAGTATTCTTTATTGTTGTCATGATAATGTCATGAGATATTGGGTATTTTTAATCCCTCTGGTGCTTAAGGGGTTAATGAGCTACACTTTTAAGAAAAAAATACAAAATGCTGAGTCTGAAACAGGTCAGAACTGTTTCTTTGAACTGCTCTGAATTTCAAAGGGATTTACTTGGGGAGGGGGGTCCATGTGGATGGCCCACTCAAGATGTCAATTGAATTAATCAAGGTCTACAGACAGGGTTGGGGGAGAACAGCTTCAACGTATTGTGTAGAAGGGATGGGCTCATGAAGGTGCCCTAAGAAAGAATTGTACTTAAGTCTGGGCCAGGTTGTTACAAGTCAGATCTGACCAGGGGCATGCTTGGAAAGCAGGGCAGACCTCATCTTCTGAACCAGTGCCTCTCTGGGAAAAGTCCATAGCATGTGGTAATGTACTGTATAGGATTTTCTGTTTTACTCCTTTTATTTTAAGAAGCTGTTCTGCCTTACAGTATATTGTAATTGTATGTTTATTTCGTAATACCTTTTCTGTAATTCAAGCACTGTATTTTTATATATATTAAACCATTTAATAAGTAATGCTTTGGGCTCTGAATGAACTTTGTGCACGCTGGAGAGAATAACTTGCTAAATTCGAGCACATGTTACTACAACTGATTTTGTGTTAAAGTGCATAGTTTTTCCTATAATAAACAGGGACCTGAGGCCCAGGCAGATATTTTAGTCTAAGATCTTTTATCATATCTGCATAAACTCAGGTGGTGGCAGTGGATGGTTATGATGTGCAATTGAGTGGGGGGTTAATACTAACTCGCTGGTTCCTTGCAGAGGAGAAAGGGGGGTTGCTAGAGAAGCCTTTGTGTATTAACCCTGGTTGCATATCTAAAGTCACGTGCTCACTTGTGTGCTGTTCGTGGCGGTGGTATATTGGGACAGCTTGAGGAGAGATACAACCCATTTGAGGGACCCCTGAGTGGGTGAAGAGTGGGTACGCTTGCGAGCGTCGGTATTAACCCTTGTCCCGTATGCAGGTCACGTGCTAGCAGAGGGTCGTATGTGACAATTGTCATCAATGAATATAAAATATAGGGGTTTAAAATCAAATCAAACAGCATGTGACTGGGATCAAAATAACATAGCTGTAACAGCTCTGTAGGTATACATATGGGAGATTCATAACAAGTAGTCAGAATCTCATGCTGCAAATTGACAGCCTATTGTGACATAGAATTAAGGGGCGAGTATTAAAACTGCTGTATAATAACTGCCTCAACAGCCAGTGGTATCAATAGGAAAATTAATGTAGCTGATTGGGTATCAGTTACAAAACCAAGGCTAACCTGCTACTACTAAATGGTAAATGCAGATATTTCTGAAATTTCATAAAATTCTGAATGTGGTAGCAAAATTCCCGGGTTCCAGCCACGATTCCTCAATCCTGAGGAACTCCTCAGTGTACCATGCTTTTGAATCAGGTTATTTTCAGCATGGTTGGCTGGTGGGTAAGTATATAGAATAGAATGAAGCGGCAATATCTAGTTTCTTTGATGTGTATGTGTTTGATACATACTACTGACAAAGTGAGAATAGGACGTAAGGGGGGGGGGGGTCTGACATAACAGCACTGGGATCTAAGCAACCATTTTAAGTCAGCATCCATTTTAGGTTTTGTCTGAATGAAAGGGGTATGAGAATGGACTTTTTGAAAGAGATTTTTTGCTTCCAATTTTAAAGTGATAATAAGCTACGCAGCTAACTGAAAAACCTTGAAGAGAAGAGCAAAGTGCCAACGTTATGAAAATAAGAGACAGATAATGCACTGTCTCGCATTCCGAGGGAGGTGCCCATGAAGTCCCGTATGTAGAGAAAAGGTCAACTGCTTGTATTAGGTGTTATTGCTGAGTCATTTTATTTCTAATATGAATCCCATAATAATGCTATTAACTCGATGTGTTCATGTTCATATTTTGTTTATCTTATATGCTTATGGAGTGACGCACACGCAACCTCGTATAGGGGGCGTGGGCTTAGTGTTTTGTGTATTAATAAGGCCTGTATGCCACCATGTCGTTGGGGGGAGTGTTTACTTTGAACCTTCCTTCTGCGTGTGCACCGCACAATGCAATAAACTTATCTGTCATTCTGCAAAACATATCCTCAGACTTGTATTTTTTATTCACAACTTTTACAGGTGGCGCTCCGAACAGGGACACAAATATACCGGAAGCTGAGCACCTGAAAAGGCCACTCCTCTGTCACTCAAACCTGCGCGCATAAGAACCAAGGTAAGGGCTACCTGTTTAACCGAAAGCCTTAGTTTAAACGTGTTTGAGTGGTATGTAGAGGTGTGTTTTGGAAGGTGTCTCAATCTGGGTTGACGGGTTACCGTCCAGTGTCAAATAAGTTTATTTGTCTGTTCCTGTATCCATTTTAAAGTGTTATAGTTGTTAAGTTTTATTGGGACTGAGGTGAGAGTCCTACAAAATATTATCTTGGTGTTTTAATGATGAAGAAAAGTGATTGTATGATTAAAGGAGTGTCTGCAGACTGTACCTGGGTTGTGGTACATCAGTTGTTGTCTGAGGAGGACGGGTCCTTGACTATATATTTACTGTGTTTTATTAATAATGTACCAAGTGATTCTTGCGTAATCAGGTTGTTTTACACGAAAAATTAGAGTTGTACAGTGTCAATTGAATTTGATTATTGTCTTAGAGAATTGTACAGGGTTAATTGAATTTGATCTTTGTAGCAAGAGAATATGGGAAACCAGACTTCTCATGATGTGAAGGGGTCACCTATTCAGGTTATGTGCACAAGTTATGGATCTTCTGTAGGGAAATTTACAAAAAAATGGGTACAGAGAACTGAAGCTGATAAAAATAATGCATTTATTTGGCCAAGGGAAGGTTCCTTTAATTCTGAGATTGTCAACAGTCTGCGTAATATACTCATTGGTTCACAAAAAAATGTGCCAAGAAAGCAGTGGCGTACATTTCTCCTGTGGGAGAAACATGCATTTGCTATCAGACATAACACTAACACAGTTGTTTATGATACACCATCTGTGACCTATCCTGTAAGGATGGAGAACAACAAAACAAGGCCCAAACCTGCTGTTGAGGAGGAAATTGATTTTCTCCTTGATCACGCAATGACATGTGTCTCTACTAATACACCACGTGCACCTCCTATTGTAGGCATGGTCCAACCACTTGCACCTGTACTGCACCGACACACTTTATTCGAGCAAATACCCGGTATGTACCTGGCAGATACCTGGAATGCGCCACTCCTAACCTCTGACAAGCCCCGTTGCATTTGCCTTCCCAGCCTGGGTTCATGCCTGGCTGATGGGCGGCTGATCTGTTAAATGATAATGATTAGGATTTAATAGGCTGCAATGCTTCGCATGTCTACCAGATGGCATAAATTCATGAATTGTAATGCAGTTTATATATATATACTGTGCAGTATTGCAGCCAGCGGGAATAAAATGCTTCAATCCCTGCTTGGAAAATAACTCAATGCACTCGGGCAGAAAACAGTCACAAACCTCAATACACCCGGGTATACCCGAATTCGTGGGACTAGCCGAGCTCGAATAAAGTGTGTCGCCAGTGTACATGTACCTGTCCCAGCACTAGTAGAGGAACACCCATCTGATTTGATGCAACACACACCCATAAGGAGGGACCATAGAGTATATTTTGACCTACAGCAGTTAGACCCACGGAGATTAGAATATCTAGATCTACCCATCCCTACCTACTCAGAAGCCACAGGGTCATATACACACCCACCACAGCATGTGCAAGATTCCCCAGACTCTCCTGCACTACCTCGACCTCACACCCCTATAGCCAGCCGCCTTAGAAGCGCATTATTGCCACCCACTGTGCACAGACAACGACCTTCTTCCACAAACACTCAGGTTATGCCAATGAGGGAGCTTGCAGGAGTGGGTGACCAGTTCAGATATGTGCACCAGCCCTGGACACCAAGTAAAATCATGACTTTAAAAAAACAATTTCCACGCCCAGAGGATGACATAGGGTTTTTTTGTGACCAAATGCCTGTGACTAAAAGTGTCATGACTGCATATGACCCTACTTGTGGTGACATACTGCACCGACACACTTTATTCGAGCAAATACCCAGTATGTACCTGGCAGATACCTGGAATGCGCCGCTCCTCACCTCTGACAAGCCCCGTTGCATTTGCCTTCCCAGCCTGGGTTCATGCCTGGCTGAAGGGCGGCTGATCTGTTAAATGATAATGATTAGGATTTAATAGGCTGCAATGCTTCGCGTGTCTACCAGATGGGATAAATTCATGAATTGTAATGCAGAATATATATATATACTGTGCAGTATTGCAGCCAGCGGGAATAAAATGCTTCAATCCCTGCTTGGAAAATAACTCAATACACTCGGGCAGAAAACAGTCACAAACCTCAATACACCCGGGTATACCCGAATTCGTGGGACTAGCCGAGCTCGAATAAAGTGTGTCGCCAGTGTAAAACATTTACTGACAGTAATCATGACGGGGACAGAAAGAGGGAAATTTGTAAAAGCTTACAATGAAGATAAGATTGCAGGAAGCCCTGATTGGTCTGATATAGCGGGGATACAAAGAGATGAGCAGCAAAGGGGACAGTTAAACACTGCCATTGTAGCAGCACTCCGTAAGGCATTCTCACCGCAAGTTAATTGGGGAAAGATAAACTCAATGAAACAGAAGAAGGGGGAGTCCGCAGAGGAGTTCGCGGACAGAGTAATCTCTGCTGTAAAAGCATATGGCGGAATCACTAATATAGAACAGAATGCCGGACCTTTAATTGTGGCTGCATACATTAAAGGGTTAGATCCTGACGTGGCAAAAGGGATTACCAGAGTGGTTTTGGGATGGGAAAGCAAGCCCATTAGCGAAATCATTGCTGCTGCAATGCATTTTGAGAGAAATAAAATGGACAGCAAAGAAAAGGAAGAGATCTCAAAGGTTAAGGAACAAAAATTATTAATGAAAGCGCAAACAGTTTTTTTCCAAGGAGCAGAACCTAGGGAAAAGGGTAATCAAGGTGGAGGTTACAGAAGAGGTTATCAAGGGGGGGAGAATGAGATTCAAAAAGGATGGTATTAGTCGTTCCACGCTATCTAGAGAAACCTCGCAACATTTTGCGATTAGCACAAAAAATCCCGTCATGGTAACAGGAGTGGGGAACCAAGTGATAACACACCCATTATCCGCCCCCCTTTCTCTTACTGTGGGGAATACCAAAATAACACATGCATTTCTCATGAGTCCTACGTGTCCTGTCAATTTGTTAGGAAAAGATCTGCTCTGTAAGCTGCAGTGCTCTTTAGATTGTAGAAACGATGGCTCGGTATTTATGGAAATCCCCGGCCATATAGAACCAATCATGATGCTTTGCTGCCCTCTAGAGGAAGATGCCTGTGTGTATAACTTAACCACAGAAAATCATGAATATATATTAGAACAATTAGATGCCAATGTGTGGGCGTCACCAGGTGAGAGTACAGGTTTTATTAAGACAGCAAAACCAGTACAAATTAAATTAATTCACAATGCTGTGTTACCACGTATCAGTCAATACCCTCTCAGCAGGAGTGCATAAGAGGGAATAGCCCCTGTCATAGCAGAACTTCTAAAGGAAGGGGTTATAGTCCCCACAAGCAGTGTGTGTTACACCCCAATTTTGCCAGGTGTTAAGCCACACTCAAATCCTCCCAAATACAGGTTTGTACAAGATTTAAGAGCCATCAATAAAATAGTACAACCAATTTTTCCAGTGGTTCCTAATCCGGCAACCATTTTGTCATCCATCCCTCCCACCGCATGTTATTTTACCACCATAGACCTATCTTCAGCCTACTTCAGTGTACCAGTACACCAAAACAGTCAGTATCTGTTTGCGTTCATTTCAGGGGTAGGCAGTTCACATGGTCAAGAATCCCAATGGGGTATACAGAATCGCCGAGCTTATTCTCACAGATTTTGCAGCGGGATTTACAGGACATTTGTCTGTCAGAGGGCTCAGTCCTAATCCAGTATGTGGATGATTTGTTATTAGCTTCGCAATCACTAGAAGCATGTAACACAGACTCTGTAGCTTTACTGAGAGTATTGGCTACCAAAGGACATAAAGTTAATAGGCAAAAATTGCAATTATGTCAAACTAAAGTACTGTATTTAGGGCAGATTGTATCACCAGGCCAAAGGTCCATTAATCCTGACAGAATCACACCTATTCAAAATACACCCAGACCGCAGACACAAAAACAGGTAAGGGGTTTCCTGGGAATGGCAGGATACTGTAGACAGTGGATCCATAATTTTTCACACATATCAGAGCCCTTACAGCAACTAACATGCAAAGGGGTGGCTGAACCAGTCCCTTGGACTGAAGAAGCAGAACTAGCTTTCGGGACACTAAAACAGTGCTTAATGTCAGCTCCATCACTGGGTTTGCCTAATTATGCATTACCCTTTGCACTGTATTGCCATGAAAACAAAGGACATGCCTCAGGAGTTCTAACTCAAACTCATGGCAGCCGACAGCGTCCAGTGGCCTACTACAGCACTAAGCTTGATGCTGTGGCACAAGCATTTCCCCCGTGCCTTCGTGCCATAGCAGCTACTGCAGGTCTCGTTGACACAGCATAATCTATCATTCAGGGCCATACCCTAGAGCTGTATGTGCCCCATGCTGTCTCTACACTACTTTTACGCAGATCCACACAGTTAACAAACAGCAGACTTACCAGATATGAAGTTATATTAAAGGGATCTGAAAATATAACCGTCCACCGATGCATCACACTTAATCCAGCGACACTTCTTCCTCTGCCAGAGGACATACATGACTGTATGGCTGAGACAGACATAATCACCTCTGTTAGGGATAATCTATTTGAAATTCCTATTAAGAACGCAGACATAGTCCTCTTTGTCGATGGGTCTTCTTATTTTAATGCTGCAAGGAAGAGATGTTCAGGCTATGCCATAGTTAGCAGCAAGGAGGTTTTGCAGAGTGATTCCCTTCCCCCACATTTTTCTGCTCAGATAGCAGAGCTAAAGGCTGTTACTTAAGCATGCATTCTGGGAGCCCAGAAGAATGTAAACATTTATACTGATTCAAGATATGCTTTTGGTGTAGTACATGACTTTGGCGCTCTCTGGAGGCTTAGGGGATTTATCACAGCAACAGGTTCACCTATTCATAACGCTGAACACATCAGGAATTTGCTCAAAGCACTTTTACTACCCAAATCACTGGTAGTTATTAAAGTATTGTATTGTATGTCTTTATTTATATAGCGCCATTAGTGTACATAGCGCTTCACAGTAGTAATACACGTGGTAATCAAATAAATAACAGATAATATAAATAACAGATCATGGGAATAAGTGCTTTAGACATAAAAGTAACATTTCGGAAGAGGAGTCCCTGCCCCGAGGAGCTTACAGTCTAATTGGTAGGTAGGTAGAACGTACAGAGACAGTAGGAGGGAGTTCTGGTAAGTGCGTCTGCAGGGGGCCAAGCTTTATGTATCGTGTTCAGAATATCCACAGTGCTATTCATATGCTTCTTTAAGCAAGTGTGTCTTAAGGTGGGTCTTAAAGGTGGATAGAGAGGGTGCTAGTCGGGTACTGAGGGGAAGGGCATTCCAGAGGTGTGGGGCAGTCAGTGAAAAAGGTTTAAGGCGGGAGAGGTCTTTAGATACAAAGGGGGTAGAAAGAAGACATCCTTGAGAAGAACGCAAGAGTCTGGATGGTGCATACCGAGAAATTAGGGATGAGATGTAAGGAGGGGCAGAAGAATGTAAAGCTTTAAAAGTGAGGAGAAGAATGGAGTGTGAGATGTGAGATTTGATCGGAAGCCAGGAGAGGGATTTCATGAGGGGAGATGCTGAGACAGATCTAGGAAAGAGTAGAGTGATTCTGGCAGCAGCATTTAGGATAGATTGTAGGGGAGACAGGTGAGAGGCAGGAAGGCCAGACAGCAGGAGGTTACAGTAATCAAGACGGAGAGAATGAGGGCCTGAGTCAGAGTTTTAGCAGTCGAACAACAGAGGAAAGGGTGTATCTGTCACGGGAGACGCGCTTAATAACACATTTATATTTCGTGGGTCCTGATTGAGCAGAACAGGTTGAGCAAAATAAACTGAGATTTATTCCCTTGATAGGCAAACACACGACAACTGCAGAATAAACTTAATAATTACACTCACGGGTAGAGAAACAGAGGATAATGTCCAGAAAGATGCAAAGCACCAGAAGATTGTCCTTTAAAATGTAGTCCATTTGCAAATTGCCAAATAAATAGCCAGTCCAATCCTTCTGTGAATGTGCAAAGTCCTTTTCTGGTTCTCTGGGATTGGTCTGGATACCCAGGGCTAACGAAATCCTGAAGCAGGGCTAGTTTCCTTGTTGCGATGTTTTTAACCCCTTGCGTTCTGGAATCGTAGCCGCTGTACTTAGGTCTTATCCGCTTGAAGAAATCAGGTACCAGCAACAACAAAAACAGGAATAACAACGGAATGAGGGGTACAGGCCTTTTTAAGGACAAGGGCCTGTGAAGGGATACATTAGCCTCATCCCATTGGCAAGGAATTATCTTCCTCCTATCAGAACCTGCCAGGTCACATGGGCCAGTCCTACAGCCAGCTCAGGTATCTCTGAGCATGCTCAGTAAGCAGCTTGGTAGCACTGCTAAGTAAAAAGGGGCCACTCATTTCTGGGGACGCCATGTCTGGAGTTTGGGTCCCGAGGTGTGAAATATCCAGGAGGAGTAACAGGATCTGCTACTCAGAAACATCCTGATTAAGTGACACTTTACGAATCTGGGATCTTTCATCCCAACAGGGGGCTCCTGTATGCATAACATTTGGTCCTTGCTGCCTTACAAAGGCAGGCAGACAAAAAAATAGTATCTTGCCTGTACATTTTAAAACAGCAACAGAAAGGCACTTCACTGCAGGTAGAGATTAGCCTGCAAAATGGGGACAGCCATGCATATAGAATTAACCCCTTCATCCCCAACGCGAAATAGGGGTAACCAGCTGAGCCCACTGCCTTTATTAATGCGCTGATTACCCCCATTTTCACCACAGTATCTTACTTATATTGCGGAGGAAAAAGCGACAAGTTTTAGAAATGTTTGAATGTGAGGGGCGAATGTGAGAGAGGAGTCGAGTGTGACCCCTAGGCAGCGTGCTTGGGCTACTGGGTGAATGATTGTAGTTCCAACAGTAATGTGGAAGGAGGTAGTAGGGCCAGGTTTGGGAGGAAGTATGAGGAGCTCTGTTTTAGCCATGTTGAGTTTAAGGCGTCGGAGGGCCATCCAGGATGATATAGCAGAGAGACATTCAGAAACTTTGGTTTGTACAGCAGGTGTAAGGTCAGGTGTTGAAAAGTATATTTGTGTGTCGTCGGCATAGAGGTGATAATTAAACCCAAAAGATGTTATTAGGTCACCTAGAGAGAGTGTGTACAGAGAAAAGAGAAGAGGTCCCAGGACAGAGCCCTGGGGTACCCCCACAGAGAGATCAATAGAGGAGGAGGAGGTGTTAGCAGAAGAGACACTAAAAGTACGATGGGAGAGGTAGGATGAGATCCAGGATAGAGCTTTGTTCCGAATACCTAGAGTATGGAGAATGTGGAGGAGAAGAGGGTGGTCCACTGTGTCAAATGCTGCAGAGAGGTCGAGTAATATGAGCAGAGTGTAATGACCTTTGTCTTTGGCAGCATGGAGGTCGTCAGTGATTTTAGTGAGGGCTGTTTCGGTGGAGTGAGCAGTGCGGAAGCCAGATTGTAGAGGGTCTAGGAGAGAATAGGTGTTGAGAAAATGGAGCAAGCGAGAGAATACAAGACGTTCAAGGAGTTTAGAGGCAAAAGGCAGGAGGGAGACAGGTCGATAGTTAGAAAGACATGTAGGGTCAAGCTTGCTGTTTTTGAGTAATGGTATGACTGTTGCATGTTTGAAGGAGGATGGAAAGGTTCCAGAGCAGAAGGAGGAGTTAAAAATGTGTGTAAGCGTAGGGATTATAGTAGGAGCTAGAGGTTTTAGGAGATGGGAGGGAATGGGGTCAAGAGGGCAAGTGGTAGAGGGAGAAGAGGCGATCAACAGCGACACATCCTCCTCTGAGACAGTGGAAAAAAAGTCAAGGAAGGCAGGAGGAGAGTTAGGAAGAGGTGTAGGATGGGGGGAAGAAACAGAGGGGATGTTCTGCCGTATGGATTCCACCTTTTCCTTAAAATAGTCAGCAAAGTCCTGAGCGGAGATGGAGGAAGGAGAGGCAGCTGAGGGTGGTTTGAGTAGAGTATCAAAGACAGAGAACAGTCGGCGTGGGTTAGACTTGTGCATGTTGATTAGTGCAGAAAAGTAGGCTTGTTTAGCTTGCGAGAGGGCAGAGTTGAAACAGGATAGCATAAATTTGTAGTGAAGGAAGTCTGCGAGAGTGTGAGACTTCCTCCAGAGGCGTTCAGAGGAACGAGTGGAGGAACGCAGCATGCGCGTGTGGGAATTTAGCCAGGGTCTAGGGTTAGAAGGGCGAGGGCGGCAGAGAGAAAGCGGGGCATGTAGATCAAGAGACGAGGACAAGACAGAGTTGTACTTTCTGACCAGGTTGTCAGGGTCTGTAGCAGAGCTGAGAGAGGAGAGGGGGGAGCGTAAAGTGGACTCAAAGTCAGGTATGTGAATAGAGTGCAGGTTTCTGCAGAACCGGGGGGTAGATGGAGGTGGAGAAGGGGAGAAGCGAGATAAAGAGAATGAGATGAGATGATGGTCAGAGAGAGGAAAAGGGGAAATGGAGAAATCAGAGAGAGAGAAGTTTTTAGTGAAAACCAGGTCTAAGTAGTGGCCATCCTTGTGGGTGCTGGCTGCAGTCCACTGTTGAAGGCCAAAAGAAGAGGTAAGAGAAAGAAAGCGGGAAGCCCAAGAGAGAGAGGGGTCATCAATGTGGCAATTGAAGTCCCCAAGGAGAAGAACAGGGGAGTCTGAGGAGAGAAAGAAAGAGAGCCAGGATTCAAAGTGAGAGAGAAAGGCAGAAGGGGGATGAGTAGAGGTAGGTGGGCGATAGATGACCGCCACATGAACAGGGAGAGGAGAGAAGATCTGGACAGTGTGAGCCTCAAAGGAGGGAAAAGCAAGAGAGGGGGGAATAGGAAGGGTTCGGTAATGGCAGAGAGAGGAGAGCAGGAGCCCCACGCCTCCACCCATGCCATCAGGGCGCGGAGTGTGGGAGAAGGAAAGGCCACCATAGGAGAGGGCAGCTTCCAGAGCAGAGTCAGACTGAGTGAGCCAGGTCTCAGTTATAGCAAAGAGAAGCAGGGAGTGAGAGAGAAAGAAGTCATGTACAGAGAGGAACTTGTTGGAGAGGGAGCGAGCATTCCAAAGGGCACAGGAGAAAGGGAGAGAGGAGGGAGGGTGGCAGGGGATGGGTATGAGGTTGGAGGGGTTGACACCAGAAGGAGTAGAAGTTGCATGTGGGAGGCGAGGACGAGAGCAAGTAGAAATAAGACAGGGACCAGGATTGGGAGAGATATCCCCAGAAGCAAGGAGGAGAAGCATGGATAGGAACAGGATGTGTGAGGAGGATTTGTAGGGGTGTTTTTTAGTGCAGGGGATATAGCTGTGTGGTGTCAGAGGACGCAGGTAAGAAAGGAGTTCATGTGAACTGAGAAGTGGTGAAGGAAGGAGAGATGGAGATATATGAATAGAGTTAGAGACATACTGAGGCTGGTAAAAAGAAGTGCATAATTTGAGAAGAAGTGAAGTCACAGCAAATATAAATGGTAAAGGCAGCATCACAGCAGTAATGATGCAGTCTGGTATAGATGATATCCTCCTTTCCAGCGTAGTTCAAATGCAGGAATCAGGGCCAGATGGGGTGTCCACTTATTCTTCACTTCTTTTGAACTTCCTTTTAAACTTCAGTTGTTCAGTAGTCATGCCACTTATAATGGGCCACTTTGAATATGGGCTAGCATTGGATCACTTGCATATACTATATAATACACACAGCAGAGGCTTCAATGAGGATTTAGAGATGGATTTTACCTAGCATTGGATCACTTGCATATACTATATAATACACACAGCAGAGGCTTCAATGAGGATTTAGAGATGGATTTTACCTGAGGAGAGAAGAAGGATAAGATCCATTAGGGTAAGAGTTCCTTCCTTTTAAACTTCAGTTGTTCAGTAGTCATGCCACTTATAATGGGCCACTTTGAATATGGGCTGCAAGCAGACTAGCTGTTCTGACTGGGTTTATATAGGCCTAAAAGTCACATGACAGTGTGGTTCTGTCTGCTTAATTAGCACATCTGAGGCACATTCAAACAAATGGTTTTCTACACAGGGTGTTCCCTGCCTAGGTGGCAACACTTAATTTATGTAAAGTAGCAGCACACACAAACAGGAAAGATGAGATATCCCAAGGTAATGCTTTTGCGGATGCTACTGCAAAGCAAGCAGCTCTAAGGTCATATGTCCAGGCATATGCTCTTACTACACCCACTGATCCAAAGACACCCATTACCATACCACTTGATTTATCTTCCTTCTATAAACTGTTAACCACAGAGGTTGCCCAAGACTGGACACACAAGGGTTATCAACAAAAAGGGGAGTTGTGGTTTGGAGGCACTGAGGATAAACCAGTTTTACCTCCCTCTTTAGAGCCATACATAATTCGCATGTCACATGGTTTATCGCACATACATGGGGATGGAATGTTAGTATCCATCAGATCATCAGAAAAGACTGGTTTGTGCCACACATCGGCCCCAAGATAAAAGATTTTTGCTCTGCATGCCACATCTGCCAATTACATAACATTGGAAAACATGTTTCTGTTGGTCCAGGAAAAATCACGTGCCCCCAAGGCCCATTTCGCAATTTACAAATTGACTTCATTGAAATGCCATGTAGTCTACACTATCACTATGTGTTGGTTGTTGTTTGCATGTTCTCAGGCTGGACTGAAGCATACCCATGTCAGCATGCTGACGCGCGCTCAGTGGCTAAAAAGCTACTGCAGGAGTTAATTCCTAGATATGGAATTCCTCAGCATATTTTTTCAGACCAAGGTACACATTTCACTGCTGCGATAGCTCAGGATCTAGCAAAGGTCCTAGGTATTATCTATCACCTGCACTGCCCTTATCATCCGCAGAGCGCTGGCAATGTTGAGAGGACCAATGGGGTCCTAAAGAGTAAAATCAGTAAAATTTGTGCAGAAACGAAATTGCAATGGCCAGACGCTCTCCCTTTAGCACTAATGGCAATCAGAAGCACTCCTCAGGCCAAGACTAGATTAACCCCTCATGAAATAATAATGGGTAGGCCAATGGTTTGTGCCGGCACATTAGACTTAATGATGCATGATCATGCTCTTACTGATGACTTAATCAGCGTGTATTGGGTAAGATTAATGACATTTCTTAAGTCTCTTCACACTCAGGTCCAAGCAATACAGTCTACCAAGGAAAACACAAAGCAGCATCATCTCCAGGAAGGTGATTGGGTAATGGTCAAGCATTTCCTACGCAAGCACGCTCTTCATCCCAGATGGAAAGGGCCATTTCAAATACTCCTCACCACCAATACAGCAATTAAAGTGGCAGAGGTATCCTCCTGGATCCACGTAACCCAAGTAAAGCTCGTTCCAGCTCCACCAAACGTTCCAGCTCCACTAAAGACCAAAGTCACCTAAAGCACAGCCGCATCAAGTTAACGTCTTGCCGAGTCAAAACTCTAACCGTTAACCAACGAGAAAAATAAGATACCAGGCCTGGTTTTATCAGAACATTTCATTCTGGTTTTATCAGAACATTTCATGTTTTCAGAGACTCACTATTTTCATTCTTTATAGTGTGTTTAAGTTAGAATTTTAAGATGTATGCACCATTGGGCCTGCGCAGGTATAACCCACAGAGAGATGACAAGATTGTAGTGGGACTGCTCGGCGGAGCAGTGGCAGTAATACTCATCTTCCTGTGGTCCTTATACATCGCAGATACCTATCACCAGGGTCAAGGTAACACTACACTAAGCACCTCACCCACAAACATCACAAAGCTCAGGGGTACACTCCGGGATAAGAGATAAGAGAGACCTACATTTAACCCCTACCGGGGTAAATTCCGGCAGGAGGAGAGGCAGCCCCAGGAGTCCTTTGTTACCTACGTGACCAGCATGGCTTTATACGGGATACGCTGGGTGGAGGGCTATGAGGCACAGACTTACCAACGCCTGCTGGACCTCATCTTTCAGGAGCAGCTCATGCAGCAGTGCCCGCCGGCGGTGAGGGCTTGGCTGTACGACAAGAAGCCCAAGACTTACCAGGAGGCGGCGAGGCTTGCGGACGACTATGTGGCCAGCCGAGCCCTGATGACCGCCAAACCAGTAGCCAAGGCGGTGGTGGCGGCGGCACCGGCCAGAAAGTCTGCCAATACCCCCCAATGGACTCAGAGGCCGCCTGCGGGCAGCAGTCCACCGAAGGCGGGGGAGCTCCGGCACGAGCGCCGGTGCTACAACTGCAACCGCCCTGGTCACATCAGACCAGATTGCCCAGAACCCCTGCGTTCCGGCAGACCCCATCAGGGGCAATGCACCCCAGCGGTGAAGCCGGTAGCCCGCGTGCGGGTGGCTTCCACCACAGACTCCAGACCGGTCATGGAACCAACGCCCAGCGAGACGTCCCATGCAACGCCTGTCCCGGTTTCATCGGTGCCTACAGCCAGGAGCGGAGGACATCTCAGCGCAGACCTGCAGCAGACAGATGGCCGGAGCAGACATCTCCCCCCGGTCACAGTCGGTGACCGTCAAGCAGTCGGCTTGCTGGATTCAGGAGCTGCAGTGACCCTGGTCCGACCTGATATGGTCCGGCCGGAGGAAGTGATCCCAGGCCCTGGGATACAGATCACTGTGGCCGACGGAGAGCTACGTTTCCTGCAAGTGGCCAGAATCTTTTTGGATTGGGGGGTGGGCCAGGGTGTGCGGGAGGTGGGGGTTTTACCCGGTTTGGATGCTGAAGTTCTTCTTGGCAACGATCTGGGTCTGATGACCTGCACCTATGACCGAGTGCCCAAGCCCGCTGCAGTGGCGGCGGTTACCCGGAGCCAGACAACGGCAATTGCGGCGGCGCCAGTCTCCCAGCCTTTGGGACCAACGTTAGCGGAGGGTGCAGAGGAGCCCGGGGAGGTAAGGCAGGATCAGTTGCAACCACAGACTGACTTACTGTTTCCCCTCACCCTTCCCCATTCTCCAGACAATGACATGACTGGGGGTTGGCCAGAATTAGGAGCCCAGTTTAGGGAGGCAGTGAAGACAGACCCCACCCTGGCCGGCGTGAGACTTCGGGCGTCCGAATCTCAGGCAGGGGAAGGCACTGAGCACTGCCTATGGTATAAGGGACTCCTGTATAGAGAAGAAGGGAACCCAGGGATAGAGGAGGGATTGACCGGTAAGCTAGTAGTGCCCCAGGAGTACTGACAGCAACTGTTACGGGTAGCTCACTCTATTCCGTTAGCGGGACATCAGGGGGTCAACAGGACGCGAGCCCGGTTATTACAGCATTACTACTGGCCGGGGCCATCTCGAGATGTGGGCACTTTCTGCCGCTCTTGTGATGCCTGCCAGCGAGTGAGTAAGGCGGGCGACCGTGTGAAGGCACCCCTGAAACCCCTACCGATAATAGGGGAACCCTTCCAGAAAGTAGCGATGGATCTTGTAGGACCCCTTATGATTAATAGCAGGTCAGGGAAGCGCTACATCCTCACGGTGGTGGATTTTGCCACCCGGTACCCTGAGGCGGTAGCGCTTGGCACCATAGATGCCAAGACAATGGCAGCAGCTTTGCTGAACATTTTTTCTAGGGTAGGTTTCCCTAGTGAGGTCCTAACCGATCAGAGGTCGCAGTTCATGAGTGAACTGTTACATTGTCTCTGGGATGCATGCGGTGTACAGCACCGGCGCACTACCCCTTACCATCCCCAGACAAACGGATTATGTGAGAGGTTTAATGGTACCCTGAAGCAGATGCTTCGCACCTTTATAGAGGTGGAGGGGAAAGACTGGGAGATTCATTTACAGCACTTGCTGTTTGCCTACCGAGAGGTACCGCAGGAATCTACAGGCTTCTCCCCCTTCGAGCTACTATATGGCCACAGGGTACGTGGACCTCTGGACCTATTCCGTGAGGGATCGGAAGGGGAGGCTACTGCTACTGATGCTTCAGTGATCCAGTATGTAGTAGATCTCCGAGACCGGTTAGAGATGCTCATGGGGGTGGCCAAGGACCACCTCAGGGCCGCTAAGACCAGGCAGAAGCAATGGTATGACCGGAATGCCCGTAGTAGAGAATTCATCCCAGGACAGCAGGTGCTTTCTCTCAATCCCACTCGGGAGAACAAGTTGATGGCTGCCTGGTCGGGACCGTACCCGGTCATCCGAAAGGTGAATGAGTGCAACTACGTTGTACAGTTAGAGCCTGAGAGGCACAAGACATATCACATTAACATGTTGAAAGAGTACAGAGCACCGAGTATGGGAGCAGTAATGGCCATTTGTAGCCCACTGCTGGAAGATCCGGCGAGCAATGCTCTGCCTGATCTCCTAGGGGAGGCTAGGCTGGGAAACACTGTGGAACAGGTGGAGATAAGGGCACAGTTGAGTGCTAGGCAGAAGGGAGAAGCCAGGGACATGCTAGCTAAGTATAGGGCCCTCTTCACTGACATGCCAGGGACCACACATCTCACAAAACACCCAGTGCTCACAGGGGACCTGCAGCCTCTGCATAAGCACGCGTATAGAGTGTCAGCAGAGGTCAAGACCAGTATGGAGAGGGAGATAGAGGAGATGCTGACCCTAGGGGTTGTTACTCTGTCCCAGAGTCCTTGGGCAAGCCCGGTAGTCCTAGTTCCTAAGAAGGACAAGACCACCCGGTTTTGTGTGGACTACCGCTTGCTCAACGCTGGGACGGTGTCAGATGCCTACCCTATGCCCCGCATGGATGAGTTACTGGATGAACTCGCGGGGGCAAGGTATCTTACCACTATGGATTTGAGCAAAGGCTATTGGCAAATCCCACTGATCCTGGAGGCTAGGGAGAAGTCAGCATTCATCACTCCAAGTGGCCTCCACGAGTTTTTAGCGATGCCATTTGGGGTGAAGAATGCCCCGGCTACCTTCCAACGCCTGGTCAATAGGTTACTGGAAGGGATGCAGAGCTATGCCAGGGCTTACTTAGATGACATTGCTGTCTTTAGTAATTCCTGGGACTCCCATTTAGGACATGTAGCTGTGGTGCTGGATAGGATCAGGGAGGCTGGTCTTACCTTGAAACCCACTAAGTGTATGGTAGGGATGGCAGAGGTCCTGTACTTAGGGCACAGGGTGGGTGGAGGGCACCTCAAACCAGAGCCAGCCAAGGTAGAAGCCATAGTTCAGTGGCCTGTTCCAAAAACCAAGAAACAGGTCATGGCATTTTTGGGCACCGCAGGGTACTATAGGAAGTTTGTCCCACAGTACAGCGCCATGGCCAAACCCCTGACTGATTTGACTAAGAAGCAACTGCCTGTGCTTATCACCTGGACTCCTGCCTGTGAAACTGCGTTCCAGGCACTGAGAACTGTGCTTGCTGGGGCCCCCATACTGGCTACCCCGGACTATACCAAACATTTCCTCATACAGACTGATGCCTCGGACTATGGCATTTGGGGCTGTGTTGAGCCAAGTGGGGGACGACGGTAGAGAGCACCCTGTGGTTTACCTCAGCCAAAAACTACTCCCCAGAGAGGTGGCCTATGCCACCATTAAGAAAGAGTGCTTGGCTATTGTGTGGGCACTCAAAAAACTCCAGCCCTATGTGTATGGAAGGGCTTTCACGGTCCTCACAGACCACAACCCCCTGAGTTGGCTACAGAGGGCATCAGGGGAGAATGCCAAGTTGCTAAGGTGGAGCTTGGCCTTGCAAAAGTTTGAGTTTACTATTCAGCACAAAAAGGGTAGTGAAAACAGCAATGCTGATGGACTTTCACATCAGGACTATCCCTCTGAGACTGAGTTCGTTAAGGGTGCCAGCAGTGCCCCACTCCCCGTTAGGGCCAGTGGGCCACAGATCACCCATTAAGAAGGGGAGGTGTAGAGGGAGAAAGGGGGTGGCCCGGTATTAAAGGGGTTGCACCCCATATGGCCATCCCCTGACCTCACCAGAGAAACAAGGGGTTAACGGGACTGCGGTCCAGGGATGTGGTTTGCACCTTGTTATACCTTGAAAATGTATGTTCCCCTGTTCCCATGTTTCACCTTTAATGTTGTTTCCCAAGGCAGGGATAAAATCCTGCAGAGATTCCTTTGCAGACGCCATCTGCTAGGCTAATAGGTCATGAAGGGCAGCCGGCTGAGTAGCCTAAGCACGGTGATCAAAAAGTTAACTGCCCTGATTGTTTACCCAAAGTCTAGGAGCCAAGTATTGGTCAAATGACTCTGCCAGTCTAATTGTTACCTGAGGGCGGAGAATCATCAAACTGGAGTGGTTTGTAAGTGTTATGTCTACACCTACAAACAATGCAGATACTTCAGTTGGTAGACTGATCGTTGCCCCTGATTTAATTATGGGGCTACCCATAGAGTCCCAGTACACATGAGTTAATTAGCTGGAGGCCATGGGTTAGTCTGTGTCTCCATGTTAGGGATTGGATACAGATAATTGTTCACCAATAGTCTGTATTCAATGTTAAGAATAGGGTTACACAGGTATATAACCTGTGCCAACCCTACAGTTTTTAGTTGTGCTTCTGATTCCACCTGGAATGTCACCAGATTGATGGAGAATTGCTAGCTATTACTTCTCCATTCCCCAACCCTAATAAGTGTTACCTTCTTGTCTGTTAATTGTACTATATTGATGTGTTCACCTTTTTTAAGAAATAAATTATATTTGATTATATCTAAGCCTCGTTCAGTTCAACCCAGATATTTGGTGTTCATTATATCTTGTCATAAGCTACCGTGACACCGCCCCACAACCAATGGGAGAGGGCTACAGTGAGAGGTGTAGCCAGCCGCCAACCAATCACAAAACGCACAAACCCACAGACAAACATTTCAGTTTTATATATATATAGATGATATCATGTCACTTAACACAGTCTACAGTATGTATCTCTATTTAGCACAATATCATTATTGTTCTAATGTGTTAACACATCTGCATGTTGGATGATCAAATCATATATGTTTAATCACCTAACATATGTTAAAATCTAATATTTGTAGAACATATGTAGCTTTTTCAAGGTCATTCACACAACATATGTGTTGAAAGAATAAAATTTGAATACTTTTGAATAATATTTTACATAAATGTATTCTATGTGACTCTGGATAAGGGGTACAACCGTGGTTCCTAACCTCACTGGCTAACCCTGCAACACCTGCAGAGGAGAGATATAATGTGGCACATATATCCACTCAATCTTTTACTGAGCGGACATTTGGACTGTTGAAAAGTCATTTCAGATGTCTTGATAAATCTGGTGGTGCCCTACAGTACAAGCCTAGGAAGGTTTCTGCCATAGTGATATGTTGTTGCATTTTGCACAATATTGCACTACGGCCCAATTTACCAGGCAACATAAAGGAGGGTTTAGAGGAGGACCCTCCCGGCTATGATGCAGGGGAGCAGGAGCAGACAGCCAGTGGGGGGGAGACACGTCGTAATGTGATAGCCACCTATTTCTCAGGTAGGCAACAATGTGTGTCTGAAGCTTCTAATATACTGTCATTCATGATTATTTAAAACCTTTTTTTAATATTTTCATCCTAGGATAGCGATGGCTGAACACATCTTGTGTGTACGTGCCTATAATATGTTAAGCTCTAACAACTTCTTTCTAACCATTTAAAAACAGATTTTTAAAGTGTGCATGAGGGATGAATCAAGAAAAAAGAAAAACCGGCGCCTTACAAATCCAGATGGTGTTAAGAATGTCCAAACAATACCATAAAAAGTCCCAACAGAGTCCTCTATGACAAGATCAGTGGAGAATTTGCTGTGCAGCTCCCACCATGAATGAAGAAATATGTGGAGAAAAAACAAACAAACAAAATTATGGTGCAGTATGTCAAACAATGTAAGCTCAGACAATATAAGAGAAATGCTGCACACCTCAAAAAGAAAAATAATGATACAGTTACCGGTGCTCCAGTGTTTGCACGAAAGCCTGTGATCAGTCCTGAACAGATGAACAAAGGAACATAGGGCACAACGGGCTTAGCAAATCAAACTCATTTATTGAGCCAACATGACGTTTCGACCATAATAGTCTTTATCAAGTGACATGCCATTGTCAGGCCGCGATCACGTGGTTGGGCCCTTTAAACCAAGCAGAGGGATACCGGCACCCCCTAAAGGGGGCTGTATCTCGGGGAGCAGGGGGTCCCCAGACCTGAAACCAACGCGGTTCAGCTCCGGAGACCCCCTGCACATCTACACTATCAATAAAAATGTATTTCAAATGTATTTATTGTCATTTATTTATTTATTTAGATTTATTTATATTTTGGCGGCTGCTGTGTGTGCGTGTATTTTTTTTATTGTGGGTAGCGGGGGTGGGTGAATGGGGTATTAGCCCCAACGGTGCTTGTTTAGGGCTTGTGGGGGGGTAGCGGCAGGGCTTAACCCCTTCATGACCGTAGCAGTATTAACTGCTACGGTTGTGAAGGGGTTAAGTGCACCCGCAACCCCCCCGCAAGTCCTAAACTCACACCAAGGGCCAAATACCCCTCACCCATCCCCACTACGCACAATAAATCGGGCACGGTGGGCTAACCCCTTCATTGCCTTAGCAGCTATCCGCTATGGTAATGAAGCAGCATTTCTGTATTTTTAATAATATTGAGCAGGAGCAGGGGGGGTCCCTGAGCATTAATTTCTAGCTCAGGGAACCCCCTGCTCACTGTACAATATTATTAAAATACAGAAATGCTGCTTCTTTACCATAGCGCATAGCCGCTAAGGTAAAGAACGAGTGTTTATTTATACTGTATACTGTATGTGTTTTATTGATACTGCACATGTGCAGAGGGTCTCCAGAGCAGAACCGCATTGGTTTCAGGTCTGGGGACCCCCAGCTCCCCGAGATACAGGCCCCTTTAGGGGGTGCCGGTATCCCTCTGCTCTGCTTGGTTTACAGGCCGCGATCACGTGATCGGGACCTTTAAACCAAGCAGAGGGATACCGGCACCTCATAAAGGGGGCTGTATCTCGGGGAGCAGGGGGTCCCGAGACCTGAAACCAACGCGGTTCAGCTCCGGAGACCCCCTGCACATGTACACTATCAATAAAAATGTATATAAAATAATTTATAATGTGCCGATGTTTGCCCAGAGAGAGAGCAGCGGATCTCTCTCTGCTGCAAACACATCTCGCCCCCGCCGCCCATACAGTAGTATCATTTATGTATGTGCATATACAGTACTGTATGTGTACAGTACTGTATGTTAGGGCTTATAGGGGTTGTTGTTATACAGTATATATATATATATATATACTGTGTATATACAGTACTGTATATATATATACTGCATTACAATTCATGAATTTATGCCATCTGGTGGACACGCGAAGCATTGCAGCCTATTAAATCATGATCATTATCATTTAACAGATCAGGCCCCCGTCAGCCAGGCATGAACCGTGGCTGGGAAGGCAAATGCAACGGGGCTTGTCAGAGGTGAGGAGCGGCGCATTCCAGGTATCTGCCAGGTACAAACTGGGCATTTGCTCGAATAAAGTGTGTCGATGCTGTAGCACTTTCCCTTCCCCTGACACGTTATTGCACTTTCCCTTCCCCTGACACGTTATTGCACTTTCCCTTCCCCTGACACGTTATTCGCTCTCCCTCCCCCTGACGTGTTATTGCACTTTCCCTTCCTCTGACACGTTATTACATTTTCCCTTCCCCTGACACGTTATTGCACTTTCCCTTCCCCTGACACGTTATTGCACTTTCCCTTCCCCTGACACGTTATTACACTTTCCCTTCCCTGACACGTTATTGCACTTTCCCTTCCCCTGACACGTTATTACACTTTTCCTTCCCTGACACGTTATTGCGCTTTCCCTCCCCGACACGTTATTGCGCTTTCCCTCCCCTGACACGTTATTGCACTTTCCCTTCCCCCGACACGTTATTGCAGTTTCCCTTCCCCCGACGCGTTATTGCGCTTTCCCTTCCCCTGACGCGTTATTGCGCTTTCCCTTCCCCTGACACGTTATTGCGTTTTCCCTCCCCGACACATTATTGCGCTTTCCCTTCCCCTGACACGTTATTGCGCTTTCCCTTCCCCTGACACGTTATTACGCTTTCCCTTCCCCTGACACGTTATTGCACTTTCCCTTCCCCTGACACGTTATTGCGCTTTCCCTTCCCCTGACACGTTAATGCGCTTTCCCTTCCCCTGACACGTTATTGCACTTTCCCTTCCCCTGACACGTTATTGCACTTTCCCTTTCCCTGACACGTTATTGCGCTTTCCCTTCCCCTGACACGTTATTGCACTTTCCCTTCCCTGACACGTTATTACACTTTCCCTTCCCCTGACACGTTATTGCACTTTCCCTTCCCCTGACACGTTATTGAGCTTTCCCTTCCCCTGACACGTTATTGCACTTTCCCTTCCCCTGACACGTTATTGCACTTTCCCTTCCCCTGACACGTTATTACACTTTCCCTTCCCCTGACACGTTATTGCACTTTCCCTTCCCCTGACACGTTATTGCGCTTTCCCTTCCCCTGACACGTTATTGCACTTTCCCTTCCCCTGACACGTTATTGCACTTTCCCTTCCCCTGACACGTTATTGCACTTTCCCTTCCCCTGACACGTTATTGCACTTTCCCTCCCCTGACACGTTATTGCACTTTCCCTCCCCTGACACGTTATTGCACTTTCCCTCCCCTGACACGTTATTGTGCTTTCCCTTCCCCTGACACGTTATTACACTTTCCCTTTCCCTGACACGTTATTGCGCTTTCCCTTACCCTGACACGTTATTGCGCTTTCCCTTCCCCTGACACGTTATTGCGCTATCCCTCCCCCTGACACGATATTGCGCTTTCCCTTCCCCTGACACGTTATTGCGCTTTCCCTTCCCCTGACACGTTATTGCGCTTTCCCTTCCCCTGACACGTTATTGCGCTATCCCTTCCCCTGACACGTTATTGCTCTTTCCCTTCCCCTGACACGTTATTGCGCTTTCCCTTCCCCTGACACGTTATTGCGCTTTCCCTTCCCCTGACACGTTATTGCGCTTTCCCTTCCCCTGACACGTTATTGCACTTTCCTTTCCCCTGACACGTTATTACGCTTTCCCTTCCCCTGACACGTTATTGCACTTTCCCTTCCCCTGACACGTTATTGCACTTTCCCTTCCCCTGACACGCTATTACTCTTTCCCTTCCCCTGACACATTATTACGCTTTCCCTTCCCCTGACACGTTATTGCACTTTCCCTTCCCCTGACACGTTATTGCACTTTCCCTTCCCCTGACACGTTATTACACTTTCCCTTCCCCTGACACGCTATTGCACTTTCCCCTCCCCTGACACGTTATTACGCTTTCCCTTCCCTAACACGTTATTGCGCTTTCCCTTCCCCTGACACGTTATTGCGCTTTCCCTTCCCTGACACGTTATTACGCTTTCCCTTCCCCTGACACGTTATTGCGCTTTCCCTTCGCCTGACACGTTATTGCGCTTTCCCTTCCCCTGACACGTTATTGCGCTTTCCCTTCCCTGACACGTTATTGCGCTTTCCCTTCCCCTGACACGTTATTACGCTTTCCCTTCCCCTGACACGTTATTACACTTTCCCTTCCCCTGACACGTTATTGCGCTTTCCCTTCCCCTGACACATTATTGCGCTTTCCTTCCCCTGACACGTTATTACGCTTTCCCTTCCCCTGACACGTTATTGCGCTTTCCTTCCCCTGACACGTTATTTCACTTTCCCTTCCCCTGACACGTTATTACACTTTCCCTTCCCCTGACACGTTATTGCGCTTTCCCTTCCCCTGACACATTATTGCGCTTTCCTTCCCCTGACACGTTATTGCGCTTTCCCTTCCCCTGACACGTTATTGCACTTTCCCTTCCCCTGACACGTTATTGCACTTTCCCTTCCCCTGACACGTTATTGCACTTTCCCTTCCCCTGACACGTTATTGCACTTTCCCTTCCCCTGACACGTTATTGCACTTTCCCTTCCCCTGACACGTTATTGCACTTTCCCTTCCCCTGACACGTTATTGCACTTTCCCTTCCCCTGACACGTTATTACACTTTCCCTTCCCCTGACACGTTATTGCACTTTCCCCTCCCCTGACACGTTATTACGCTTTCCCTTCCCTGACACGTTATTGCGCTTTCCCTTCCCCTGACACGTTATTGCGCTTTCCCTTCCCTGACACGTTATTACGCTTTCCCTTCCCCTGACACGTTATTGCGCTTTCCCTTCGCCTGACACGTTATTGCGCTTTCCCTTCCCCTGACACGTTATTGCGCTTTCCCTTCCCTGACACGTTATTGCGCTTTCCCTTCCCCTGACACGTTATTACGCTTTCCCTTCCCCTGACACGTTATTACACTTTCCCTTCCCCTGACACGTTATTGCGCTTTCCCTTCCCCTGACACATTATTGCGCTTTCCTTCCCCTGACACGTTATTACGCTTTCCCTTCCCCTGACACGTTATTGCGCTTTCCTTCCCCTGACACGTTATTTCACTTTCCCTTCCCCTGACACGTTATTACACTTTCCCTTCCCCTGACACGTTATTGCGCTTTCCCTTCCCCTGACACATTATTGCGCTTTCCTTCCCCTGACACGTTATTGCGCTTTCCCTTCCCCTGACACGTTATTGCACTTTCCCTTCCCCTGACACGTTATTGCACTTTCCCTTCCCCTGACACGTTATTGCACTTTCCCTTTCCCTGACACGTTATTGCGCTTTCCCTTCCCCTGACACGTTAATGCGCTTTCCCTTCCCCTGACACGTTATTGCACTTTCCCTTCCCCTGACACGTTATTGCACTTTCCCTTTCCCTGACACGTTATTGCACTTTCCCTTCCCCTGACACGTTATTGCGCTTTCCCTTCCCCTGACACGTTATTGCACTTTCCCTTCCCCTGACACGGTATTACACTTTCCCTTCCCCTGACACGTTATTGCACTTTCCCTTCCCCTGACACGTTATTGAGCTTTCCCTTCCCCTGACACGTTATTGCACTTTCCCTTCCCCTGACACGTTATTGCACTTTCCCTTCCCCCGTCCCTTCCCCTGACACGTTATTGCGCTTTCCCTTCTCCTGACACGTTATTGCACTTTCCCTTCCCCTGACACGTTATTGCACTTTCCCTTCCCCTGACACGTTATTGCGCTTTCCCTTCCCCTGACACGTTATTGCACTTTCCCTTCCCCTGACACGTTATTGCACTTTCCCTTCCCCTGACACGTTATTGCACTTTCCCTTCCCCTGACACGTTATTGCACTTTCCCTTCCCCTGACACGGTATTACACTTTCCCTTCCCCTGACACGTTATTGCACTTTCCCTTCCCCTGACACGTTATTGAGCTTTCCCTTCCCCTGACACATTATTGCGCTTTCCTTCCCCTGACACGTTATTACGCTTTCCCTTCCCCTGACACGTTATTGCGCTTTCCTTCCCCTGACACGTTATTTCACTTTCCCTTCCCCTGACACGTTATTACACTTTCCCTTCCCCTGACACGTTATTGCGCTTTCCCTTCCCCTGACACATTATTGCGCTTTCCTTCCCCTGACACGTTATTGCGCTTTCCCTTCCCCTGACACGTTATTGCACTTTCCCTTCCCCTGACACGTTATTGCACTTTCCCTTCCCCTGACACGTTATTGCACTTTCCCTTTCCCTGACACGTTATTGCGCTTTCCCTTCTCCTGACACGTTATTGCGCTTTCCCTTCCCCTGACACGTTATTGCGCTTTCCCTTCCCCTGACACGTTATTGCACTTTCCCTTCCCCTGACACGTTATTGCACTTTCCCTTCCCCTGACACGTTATTGCACTTTCCCTTCCCCTGACACGTTATTGCACTTTCCCTTCCCCTGACACGTTATTGCACTTTCCCTTCCCCCGACGCGTTATTGCGCTTTCCCTTCCCCTGACGCGTTATTACGCTTTCCCTCCCCTGACACGTTATTGCGCTTTCCTTCCCCTGACACGTTATTGCGCTTTCCCTTCCCCTGACACGTTATTGCGCTTTCCCTTCCCCTGACACGTTATTGCGCTTTCCCTTCCCCTGACACGTTATTGCGCTTTCCCTTCTCCTGACACGTTATTGCGCTTTCCCTTCCCCTGACACGTTATTGCGCTTTCCCTTCTCCTGACACGTTATTGCGCTTTCCCTTCCCCTGACACGTTATTGCGCTTTCCCTTCCCCTGACACGTTATTGCGCTTTCCCTTCCCCTGACACGTTATTGCGTTTTCCCTCCCCCTGACACGATATTGCGCTTTCCCTTCCCCTGACACGTTATTGCGCTTTCCCTTCCCCTGACACGTTATTGCGCTTTCCCTTCCCCTGACACGTTATTGCGCTATCCCTTCCCCTGACACGTTATTGCTCTTTCCCTTCCCCTGACACGTTATTGCGCTTTCCCTTCCCCTGACACGTTATTGCGCTTTCCCTTCCCCTGACACGTTATTGCACTTTCCCTTCCCCTGACACGTTATTACGCTTTCCCTTCCCCTGACACGTTATTGCACTTTCCCTTCCCCTGACACGTTATTGCACTTTCCCTTCCCCTGACACGTTATTACTCTTTCCCTTCCCCTGACACATTATTACGCTTTCCCTTCCCCTGACACGTTATTGCACTTTCCCTTCCCCTGACACGTTATTGCACTTTCCCTTCCCCTGACACGTTATTACACTTTCCCTTCCCCTGACACGTTATTGCACTTTCCGCTCCCCTGACACGTTATTATGCTTTCCCTTCCCTGACACGTTATTGCGCTTTCCCTTCCCCTGACACGTTATTGCGCTTTCCCTTCCCTGACACGTTATTACGCTTTCCCTTCCCGACACGTTATTGCGCTTTCCCTTCGCCTGACACGTTATTGCGCTTTCCCTTCCCGACACGTTATTGCGCTTTCCCTTCCCTGACACGTTATTGCGTTTTCCCTTTCCCTGACACATTATACACGTTATTGCGCTTTCCCTTCCCCCTGACACGTTATTGCGCTTTCCCTTCCCCTGACACGTTATTGCACTTTCCCTTCCCCTGACACGTTATACACGTTATTGCGCTTTCCCTTCCCCTGACACGTTATTGCACTTTCCCTTCCCCTGACACGTTATTGCGCTTTCCCCTCCCCTGACACGTTGTTACACTTTCCCTTCCCCTGACACGTTATTGCGCTTTCCCTTCCCCTGACACGTTATTGCGCTTTCCTTCCCCTGACACGTTATTGCGCTTTCCCTTCCCCTGACACGTTATTGCACTTTCCCTTCCCCTGACACGTTATTACACTTTCCCTTCCCCTGACACGTTATTGCGCTTTCCCTTCCCCTGACACGTTATTACGCTTTCCCTTCCCCTGACACGTTATTACACTTTCCCTTCCCCTGACACGTTATTGCGCTTTCCCTTCCCCTGACACATTATTGCGCTTTCCTTCCCCTGACACGTTATTACGCTTTCCCTTCCCCTGACACGTTATTGCGCTTTCCTTCCCCTGACACGTTATTGCACTTTCCCTTCCCCTGACACGTTATTACTCTTTCCCTTCCCCTGACACATTATTACGCTTTCCCTTCCCCTGACACGTTATTGCGCTTTCCCTTCCCCTGACACGTTAATGCGCTTTCCCTTCCCCTGACACGTTATTGCACTTTCCCTTCCCCTGACACGTTATTGCGCTTTCCCTTTCCCTGACACGTTATTGCGCTTTCCCTTCCCCTGACACGTTATTGCACTTTCCCTTCCCCTGACACGTTATTGAGCTTTCCCTTCCCCTGACACGTTATTGCACTTTCCCTTCCCCTGACACGTTATTGCACTTTCCCTTCCCCTGACACGTTATTACACTTTCCCTTCCCCTGACACGTTATTGCGCTTTCCCTTCCCCTGACACGTTATTGCGCTTTCCCTTCCCCTGACACGTTATTGCACTTTCCCTTCCCCTGACACGTTATTGCACTTTCCCTTCCCCTGACACGTTATTACACTTTCCCTTCCCCTGACACGTTATTGCCCTTTCCCTTCCCCTGACACGTTATTGCGCTTTCCCTTCCCCCTGACACGTTATTGCGCTTTCCCTTCCCCTGACACATTATACACGTTATTGCGCTTTCCCTTCCCCCTGACACGTTATTGCGCTTTCCTTCCCCTGACACGTTATTGCGCTTTCCCTTCCCCTGACACGTTATTGCACTTTCCCTTCCCCTGACACGTTATTACACTTTCCCTTCCCCTGACACGTTATTGCGCTTTCCCTTCCCCTGACACATTATTGCGCTTTCCTTCCCCTGACACGTTATTGCACTTTCCCTTCCCTTGACACGTTATTGCGCTTTCCCTTCCCCTGACACGTTATTACACTTTCCCTTCCCCTGACACGTTATTGCGCTTTCCCTTCCCCTGACACGTTAATGCGCTTTCCCTTCCCCTGACACGTTATTGCACTTTCCCTTCCCCTGACACGTTATTGCACTTTCCCTTTCCCTGACACGTTATTGCGCTTTCCCTTCCCCTGACACGTTATTGCACTTTCCCTTCCCCTGACACGTTATTGCACTTTCCCTTCCCCTGACACGTTATTACACTTTCCCTTCCCCTGACACGTTATTGCACTTTCCCTTCCCCTGACACGTTATTGCGCTTTCCCTTCCCCTGACACGTTATTGCACTTTCCCTTCCCCTGACACGTTATTGCACTTTCCCTTCCCCTGACACGTTATTGCACTTTCCCTTCCCCTGACACGTTATTGCACTTTCCCTTCCCCTGACACGTTATTGCACTTTCCCTTCCCCTGACACGTTATTGCACTTTCCCTTCCCCTGACACGTTATTGCACTTTCCCTTCCCCTGACACGTTATTGCACTTTCCCTTCCCCTGACACGTTATTGCACTTTCCCTTCCCCTGACACGTTATTGCGCTTTCCCTTCCCGACACGTTATTGCACTTTCCCTTCCCCTGACACGTTATTACACTTTCCCTTCCCCTGACACGTTATTGCCCTTTCCCTTCCCCTGACACGTTATTACACTTTCCCTTCCCCTGACACGTTATTGCGCTTTCCCTTCCCCTGACACGTTATTGCACTTTCCTTTCCCCTGACACGTTATTGCGCTTTCCCTTCCCCTGACACGTTATTGCGCTTTCCCTTCCCCTGACACGTTATTGCACTTTCCCTTCCCCTGACACGTTATTGCACTTTCCCTTCCCCTGACACGTTATTGCACTTTCCCTTCCCCTGACACGTTATTGCGCTTTCCCTCCCCTGACACGTTATTGCGCTTTCCTATTCCCCTGACACGTTATTGCACTTTCCCTTCCCCTGACACGTTATTGCAGTTTCCCTTCCCCCGACGCGTTATTGCGCTTTCCCTTCCCCTGACGCGTTATTACGCTTTCCCTCCCCTGACGCGTTATTGCGCTTTCCTTCCCCTGACACGTTATTGCACTTTCCCTTCCCCTGACACGTTATTGCACTTTCCCTTCCCCTGACACGTTATTGCGCTTTCCCTTCCCCTGACACGTTATTGCGCTTTCCCTTCCCCTGACACGTTATTGCGCTTTCCCTTCCCCTGACACGTTATTGCGCTTTCCCTTCCCCTGACACGTTATTGCGCTTTCCCTTCCCCTGACACGTTATTGCACTTTCCCTTCCCCTGACACGTTATTGCGCTTTCCCTTCCCCTGACACGTTATTGCGCTTTCCCTTCCCCTGACACGTTATTGCGCTTTCCCTTCCCCTGGCACGTTATTGCGCTTTCCCTTCCCCTGACACGTTATTGCACTTTCCCTTCCCCTGACACGTTATTGCACTTTCCCTTCCCCTGACACGTTATTGCACTTTCCCTTCCCCTGACACGTTATTGCGCTTTCCCTTCCCCTGACACGTTATTGCGCTTTCCCTTCCCCTGACACGTTATTGCGCTTTCCCTCCCCTGACACGTTATTACACTTTCCCTTCCCCTGACACGTTATTGCACTTTCCCTTCCCCTGACACGTTATTGCACTTTCCCTTCCCCTGACACGTTATTGCATTTTCCCTTCCCCTGACACGTTATTGCGCTTTCCCTTCCCCTGACACCTTATTGCGCTTTCCCTTCCCCTGACACGTTATTGCGCTTTCCCTTCCCCTGACACGTTATTGCGCTTTCCCTTCCCCTGACACGTTATTGCGCTTTCCCTTCCCCTGACACGTTATTACGCTTTCCCTTCCCCAGACACGTTATTGCACTTTCCCTTCCCCTGACACGTTATTACGCTTTCCCTTCCCCAGACACGTTATTGCACTTTCCCTTCCCCTGACACGTTATTGCGCTTTCCCTTCCCCTGGCACGTTATTGCGCTTTCCCTTCCCCTGACACGTTATTGCACTTTCCCTTCCCCTGACACGTTATTGCACTTTCCCTTCCCCTGACACGTTATTGCACTTTCCCTTCCCCTGACACGTTATTGCGCTTTCCCTTCCCCTGACACGTTATTGCGCTTTCCCTTCCCCTGACACGTTATTGCGCTTTCCCTTCCCCTGACACGTTATTACGCTTTCCCTTCCCCTGACACGTTATTGCGCTTTCCCTCCCCTGACGCGTGTGGGGGGGGGGGGCTCTGTGTGGGAAGCTCTGGGGGGGCTCTGTGTGGGGAGCTCTGGGAGGGCTTTGTGTGGGGAGCAGTGGGGGGGCTCTGTGTGGGGAGCAGTGGGGGGGCTTTGTGTGGGGAGCAGTGGGGGGGGGGGCTTGTTATTGTCTTGGCTGCAACTTGGAAAAGAAATGAGGAAATCAAAGCAATCTGTAATTCAAAGGCAAAAACAACAGCTCTGTTACTGCCCCAGTCCTGCCTTTTACTGCCCCAGTCCTGCCCTGTTACTGCCCCAGCCCTGCTCTGTTACTGCCCCAGTCCTGCCTTTTACTGCTCCCACCCTGCCCTGTTACTGCCCCAGTCCTGCCTTTTACTGCTCCAGCCCTGCCCTGTTACTGCCCCAGTCCTAGGGTGACCAGATTTTGAAAATGAAAAACCGGGACACATTTTTTTTTTTACATAAGTTTATTTATTGTAGTACACTTATACTTCACTACCATTAGTCCTTGTTACGTGCGTGTGTGCGCGTGCGTCGGATGACCTCAATAATCGAAAAAAAAAAAACCACAGATGTGAATGATTCTGAACCCATTAACCAGTGCCAGGATGCCCCCTCTTCACAATTTCTAAAGCAGCAATCCCGCCTGGGATCTTACCTGATCCGCTGTCCCTCAAGGTGTTATACTGGAGGGGAGGTGTTCCCTACCTGTCTTCCGATGTCTCCCGAGTGAAACTTGAGTCAGATCTGGAAGTCAAATACTTCAATGTAGGTATACGGCAGTTAAGATAAGACATAGAGGGTGAGGGAGACAGGGAGGGAGCCTGAATTCAGGGCCTGAATGCGTCAGCATTTGGTTCTAAACCACAAGATCCAGACTTCATAAACAAGTTGACGAGCATAGACATTTTTATTCTCCACGAAACATGGATCCAATCGGAGAAGATGTCTACCATACCTATGGGTTATAGGCAGCTCCTAGTCCCAGCCCAAAAACACAAAGGTGTAAAACGAGGCCGTCATTCAGGAGGAATTATAATATGGTACAAAGAGGAGCTTAACAGCCAAATAAACCCAATGAAGAGAGGATTTACCCACTTATGGCTACAAATAAAAGGCTCCATGTTCACCCATCTATATGACACATACCTATGTGCAGCATACATCCCCCCCTCCGACTCCCCATACTACAATCCAGACATCTTCGAGACCCTGCAGACAGAGGCAATCCACTTTCAGACCCTGGGTAAAGTGCTGATATGTGGAGACCTGAACGCCAGAACAGGCAGAGAACAGGATTACATATCTTCAGATGGAAATAACTACATCTTTGGAAATGACACATGTCATAGCTCTGTGACACGTCAAAGAACCAGCTACGACAGTGCAACAAACAAAAATGGTAAAGAGCTCCTAAACCTGTGTCGCAGTCTGGGACTGTACATTATCAATGGACGGACAAGAGGAGACTCTTTGGGTAGATACACATATAGCTCTGTGCTGGGCAGCAGCGTAGTGGACTACGCAATAACCGACATAGACCCACAAGCCATCAGTGCTTTCATAGTTACACCAGCATCACCCCTATCAGACCACAATCAAACTCTGCTCTTTATTAAGAGACCAGACCAACCAAGCACAACACAAAAACCCCTCTCCAACCTTCATAGCCTGAAAGCCACCTACAAATGGACAAAACAGAGCCTCGCAACATACACAGAAACAATCAACAGCTCAGAAGTTGGAAACCTACTCCAAAGCTTCCAGGACACAAACTACGAGCAGAACAAACACGGTGTAAACCTGGCAGTAGGTAACCTCAACAAAATATTCCATCTAATAGCAAAGAAATCAAACCTGAAAAAAACTAGCCCTAACAGACCAACAACAAATGACAAAATCAAAGAAAAATGGTTTGATAAGGAATGCAACACCCTTAGAAAAAGCTTGCGAACAATATCAAACCAAAAACACAGAGACCCAAACAATACAGAACTACGAATGAGGTACCACCAACACCTAAAGCACTACAGGCACACCCTAAGGAAGAAAAAACAAAACCACATTGCCAAAAAACTAGAAAGAATTGAAGAAGCATTAGATGAAAATACTTTCTGGCAAACCTGGAAACATCTGGATACAAAGCAGAATAACAGACACCTGGCCATTCAGAATGGCAACATCTGGAAAAACTACTTCGAGGACCTTTACCAAGAAATCCCAGAAGAAAACCTGACGCAAGAACAAAAACAAATCCTCACCAAACAAACATCACTGGAGAACACTATAAAAGATAACCAAAACCCCCTGGACATACCAATCACAATCCAGGAAATAAAAGAAAAAATACAACTAATAAAAACCAAGAAAGCCAGCGGACCAGATGGCATTCTACAAGAGATGCTGAAGTATAGCAATCCATCTATACAAGAAGCAACACTGAAAATGTTCAACCTGGTCCTCACTACTGGCTACTTCCCTGAACTGTGGAACGAAGGACTGATAACCCCTATCCACAAGAAAGGAGACAGGATGGACCCATCCAATTACAGAGGAATCTGTGTCAGCAGCACCTTGGGGAAACTGTTCAACAGCATCTTGAACAGCAGAATCCTCACCTTCCTGACAGAGCAGAGTGTACTGAGTAAGAGCCAGATAGGCTTCCTGCCAAACCACCGCACCACGGATCACATCTATACCCTACACAGCCTGATCAATAAACACGTCCACAACACCAACAAGGGCAAAATCTTTGCTTGCTTTGTGGACTTCAAAAAAGCCTTCGACTCCATCTGGCATCCAGGCCTATTGCTGAAAATACTAGAGAGCGGAATAGGGGGTAGAACATACGACACGATCAAAAGTATGTACTCTGAAAACAAATGCTGCGTGAAAGTAAATAACAAAAGGACAGACTTCTTCCATCAAGGCCGTGGAGTTAGACAGGGCTGCAGCCTGAGTCCCACACTGTTTAACATCTACATCAATGAGCTCGCAGCAGCCCTAGAATCCTCCTCAGCACCTGGGCTCATCTTGGCTGGAACTGAGATTAAGTCTCTACTATACGCAGACGACCTGCTCCTGCTGTCTCCAACAGAACAAGGCCTCCAACAGAAACTGGCAATACTAGAAAAATTCAGCCAGACCTGGGCACTCTCTGTGAACCTAGAAAAAAACAGAATAATGGTATTCCAAAAAAAATCAAAAAAACATCCAACCATATCTCAATTCACACTGGACGACAATGCACTGGAACAGACAACGAGCTACATATACCTTGGTCTGACAATCAGCTCATCGGGGAAATTCAACCTGGCCATAAATACACTGAAGGAGAAGGCCCGCAGAGCATTTTATGCAATAAGGAAACAGAAGTACCACCTCAAACCACCAATAAGAATCTGGGAGAAAATATTCAACAGCATCATCACACCCATCCTTCTGTACGGCAGCGAGGTGTGGGGCCCTGTAACATACCCAGACTCCACAAAATGGGATACCAGCCCAACAGAAATACTGCATCTGGAATTCTGCAAATACCTTCTCCAAGTACACAGGAGTACATCAAACAATGCATGCCGGGCTGAGCTGGGCCGCTTTCCTCTACTGCTCACTGGACAGAAGAGAGCACTGACATTCTGGGCTCACCTGAACACCAGCCATCCACAGTCTTACTGCTACAGAGCAATGCAAAGTCAGGACCTCCTCACTAAACCCTGTGCCATCAAACAACTTGTCCTCTCACTCCAAGGACAAAACCCCACACAGATTAACAACCTGCCGAAAAAAGAAATCAACTCAATCGCCAACGAAATGAAGAAGCAGTATGTGACAAGATGGGAAAATGATATCCAACGCTCAAAGAAGCTGGAGACCTACCACAGCCTACAGAGAGAATACACTCTGGCACCCTACCTACTGAAGGTAAAAGACCCAAAACAGAGACAGACCCTGAGCCAGTACAGAATAAGTGCCCACAGCCTAGAAATAGAAACAGGCAGGCACAGACAGAACTGGAAGCCCCGGGAGATGAGACTGTGCCAAAGATGT